>NC_141861.1:12292500-12600000 GCF_024713525.1 Acromyrmex echinatior
CGTGCTAAACGCTTAGTGAAAACCGCTATAAAACGAATCTTTTCGAAAAGTGCCGAGGAAATCGCCGAGATTTTCCATCACCGCGATTCCAACTACAATTTGGAAAAGGTGACCGCATTTAATATTCTGTTAATCTAATGTAATTAATTATATTTTCTGAATTTGTAACTGAGCATATTAAAGAAAATTCTTTTGTTAAATTACAAAGAAACGGAGTTCTCTTTACTGTCGTGTATCATATCAACCGTGTACCGTTCTCTCATTCGAATCTTTCCGGGCGGTGCATTCCCACACATATTTTGGTGGCATAATTAATTAAATATTTCTGGACTTCGAGCCGGATACTCGCCGGCATCCGCAATGTCGAGTGCATCGCGTCCAGTGCGCGCATTATCAAGAAAATCAGAGAGAGAAGAATTCGCAAGTGAAATCATGAGTGACGAAATAGCCGCCTTGCTGAAAGCCCAGAGTGACATCCATGATCGCATAGCCATGTCAATGACCAATTTGAGGAAATTGGGGACGGCCAACATCACCCTCCACACTGTCGAAATCCGCTCGGCCCATCTCCGACCAGATGTGAACGAAATTCGAAAAGCAACACGAGCTTATTCGAGCACATTACAAGGAAGCCTTCGATCAGAGTGAATACAACACGTCTCAATTTGCCGATTCCGCTGAAAACACGTTCGTGCTGCAGCGCAGCCTGCTGAACGATTACCGGACAAAGCTCAAAGCTGAGAAATCTAGTACAGCTCTTCCAAGTGAATCGGGAACCGATTGTTCTACCAAGTCGGCGCTGCCGCGCTTAAAAATCCGATCGTTTTCGGGCGCGTTTGAAGACTGGCCATCGTTTCGGGATATATTCTTGTCTATCGTTGGCAACAATCCATCTCTCTCAAACGTAGAGAGATTTCACCATTTAAAGCATTGCTTGGAAGGATCCGCGGAGGCTTTGATACGCCCGCTGGCCGTAACTGGAGACAACTATTCGCGCGCGTGGGCGCTGCTCTGCAAGCATTATGAGAATAAACGGGAGTTGTCGCGCTCCAATTTTTGCACGTTCACCTCAGTGCAAAAAATGAAAAGCGATACCGCCGAGGAATAGCCGCATCAACAACACCGCGATCAGTGTCGTGAACGGCCAAGAAAGTATTGGGAGATCAATTGACTCACATGGATTCGACCTTTTGAATCACCTAGTCATCGAGCTTTTCGACCCGAAAACGCGTCTTGAGTGGGAATCGCACATGAGCGATTCCACGGACTTGCCAAACCAAGACACGTTGCTGGACTTCATTACAAGGAGAACGCTGACTTTCAAAGCCGCCAAATCAAAATCGCTCAAGGTCTCCGACAACCCGTCGCGATCTGCCAAGTCGCATCAAGTCAAGAAATACACCGAATCTTCACAATGCGTCCTATGCAAGGGTAAGCACCACGTGATGGTGTGTGAAGAATTCAAGAAGAAATCCGCTGTCGACCGCAAGGCCGTCGCCGAAACTCACAGCTGTGCTTCAACTGTCTCGGCTCTCATACATTCGCGAAGTGCCAGTTGACGAGGACGTGTTCCACGTGCAAATCTCGTCACCACTCAATGTTACACGACGCGTACGTTGCAACGAAATCTCAAGAGGTCAGCTCACTGTCGGCAGTGCGCCGCGACAACAAGGCTATTTTGCTCGCAACTGCGCGTTTCCATCGCTGTTCGTCACGGCAATCGGCATACCACACGCGTGCTCATCGACCAAGGAAATTTCTTTGATTTCCGTGGCTCTGGTCCAGCGCCTACGCCTGCCACGCTCTCGATCCGCAATCGAAGTCATCGGTATCAGCGGCAAAAGCTCCGGGCCCAGTAGAGGAAAGGTGACTGTGCGAGAATGCACCGCGCGAAAAGATTCGAGTGAGAGATCGGCACACGGCTGGTATGATACACGACAGTAAAGAGAACTCAGTTTCTTTGTAATTTAAAAAAGAATTTTCTTTAATATGCACAGTTACAAAGTCAGAAAATATAATTAATTAAATATTAGATTAACAGAATATTGAATGCGGTCACCGTTACCAAATTGTATTTGGAATCGCGGTGATGGAAAATCTCGGCGATTTTCTCGGCACTTCTCGAAAAGATTCGTTTTATAGCGGTTTTAACTAAGCGGTTGGCACGGCGATTTTACGAAGCGATATAGTAGCGAGACTATGACTCTAAGAACTCTTAGACTCTAAGAAGGAGGACGGCGAGATCGAAGCATTTATTGCTTTCGGCCTGGGCTTTCTTCTTGGGAAAAAATCCAATAAAATTTTGCCACAATCGTAATTATTACGTGGCATAAGGTGTACAAAATTGATTGGCGCTTTGGATTCTTTTCTAACGACGTTCAACGTAACAGTCATGCGCGACAGAAAATCCGTACGTGGGATTGGTGACAGCGCGTGACGTATTCGTCGGAGCGCGGCGCTCGCGTGCGCGAATTGAATTGTTCTAGAACTTTCGATTGTCCGTTACCAGTGCCTGTTTGCGTGTAATGAATTGTTTTTTAAAAAGGACAAAGAACGCCAAATCGTTAATTTTAACGAGGATTAAGATCATGCTCGAGATGAAATCACGAGCTCAATTTGTGTGCGTTCAATGACAATTAATGTCGGTCGACTGAAAGAATTCTTGCCTTTCTTTCGAATTACCCATCTCAAACAGTGACCCTCAAGGTGACCTCGTTAACCACAGGAACCGACTTCACCGTCGGAGCATTTATTCTGCCACGTCTTTCGCTTTACTAAGGCTCTCACGCAAGGATCAGAATGGAGTGGCCACACTTAAAGGGGCTCCAATTGGCTGATCCGGACTGCGCAGCAAACGGCTCTATTGAGCTACTTTTTGGAGCGGAAGTATGCTCGATCATTCTCCAGGATGGTCTCCGCAAAGGAGGCCCTCAAGCGCCTATCGCTCAAAAGACACTGCTCGGCTGGATCCTATCGGGAGGTTGCGACCAAGTAACCAACTCAGCACAGCACCACTCGCTTCAGTGCACCGCAGATCATGAGCTAGCCGAACTTGTGCACCGCTTCTGGGAGCAGGAACGAGAGGTGCCCACTCCCGTCGCACTCACGTCAAAAGAGCAGCTATGTGAAGACATTTTCGCGCTGCAGCACCAACGCACTGCCGAAGGACGATACATAGTGCGACTACCTTTTGCATCTCCGCCGACGACGCTGGTTGAGACGCAAAGATCTGCTGAACGACTCTTAATCGCCATGGAGCGACGCTGTGAGAGAGACGTACGATTCGGCGATCTCTACCGCGCCTTCCTGAAGGAATATGAGGAGCAAGGTCACATGGAATTGGCGTAAGAACCTCCGAATTCTAGCGAAGATCGGTGCTACCTTCCACATCACGGCGTCCTTCGAGAATCCAGCACCACTACGAAACTCAGGATCTTCAACGGATCGCAGCGTACAAGGTCCGGTGAGTCACTCAATACTCATCTGCTAGTTGGGGCTAACTTGCTGCCACCCCTCGCGAACGTACTTCTGCGGTGGCGGTGCCATCGGTACGCGCTAGTGGCTGACATCGAAAAGATGTATCGACAGATTCTTATTCATCCCGACGATCAAAGGCATCAATGCATTCTTTGGCGACACAGCGTTGATGAGCCTATACGCGAGTTTACATTGAAAACCGTCACTTACGGTCTCGCGTGCGCGCCATTTCTCGCCATTCGCACTCTGCGTCAACTCGCGGATGACGATGGATCGCGTTTCCCTCGAGGCCCAGATGCGTTACGACACGACTGCTACGTCGACGATGTCGTAACCGGAGCGCATAACAATGACGATGCTATCGCTCTCCAAGTCGAGCTCCGCAACTTCTGCATGGCGGGCGGGTTCTCTCTCCGAAAGTGGGCCGCCAACTGCCAGGAGCTTCTTCGCGACATTCCGCCCGAGTACTGCCTCACCAGAGACTCGCGGTCGTGGGAACAAGAGAACCACTCAACTCTGGGATTGCGCTGGTATCCAACCAGGGACGAATTCGCCTTCTCTGTTCCTCCTCGCACCGTCGTCGCGTTTACCAAGAGAAGTCTGCTGTCGGAGACCGCTCGACTCTTCGACCCGCTCGGATGGCTGGCTCCAGTAACCATTCAAGCAAAAATTCTAATTCAGTCGGCCTGGCTGCAACAGCTAGACTGGGACGCACCATTGCCGTCAACCATCACTGGAAAGTGGAAGCGGCTCTGGGAAGAACTTCCACTGCTTGAGAAGCTCAGAGTCGGCCGCTGGCTCGGCACCGGCGACACGAGCTCTCAGCTTGAATTACACGGCTTCGCAGACGCGTCCGAAAGAGGTTACGCCGCTTTGGTGTACCTTCGCATCACCGCAAACAATCAGACAAAGACTCGATTATTGACAGCCAAAAGCAAGATCGCGCCGATTAAACTTGTTTCTCTCCCGCGACTCGAACTCTGCGCCGCCGCCTTACTTTCAAGTGTACTCGTGCACACGCGCTCTGTGCTAAACTTAGCTGCAACGCCAGTGATCTTGTGGTCAGACTCCAAGGTCACGCTCCACTGGATTCGAGGTCACGCCTCTCGCTGGAAAACTTACGTGGCCAACAGAGTATCACGAATCCAGCAGCAACTTCCGGAGGCTCAATGGCGTCACGTCCTGGGCAAGGACAACCTTGCTGACTGTGCCTCCCGGGGACTGACACCACATGAGCTCCTCAGCCATCCCTTGTGGTGGACGGGTCCCGCATAGTTATGTGTGAATCCGACGCAATGGCCAAGCATCGATCTGGAGCCCATCAAGGACGTACCGGAGCAACGGGCCACCACACTCGCGGCAGTCATCAGGAGCAACCACGAGCCGGAAGAACTCCTCAGGTTCTCGTTATTACACCAATTGCTGAGAGTGACTTCCTGGTGCTTGCGTTGGCGTCACCGCAGTCGCTCAGTCAGATCTGTGGACAATCAGCTCCACGGGTCAGCGCTTCTCCCAGCTGAACTCGACGCAGCACTCCTTCAATGGATTCGCGTAGTGCAGTCACGGCATTATCAGGAGGAGATGACTGCTATCGGAAACAAACGCTGTCTTGCAAGATCTAGCCATCTGCGAACCCTCAGCCCGTACATGGACGAACACGGAGTCCTGCGAGTCGGAGGACGCCTCAAGCACGCAGCGCTGTCTTTCGACGAACGACATCCTCTCATCGTGCCTCCAGGGTAATGGCTCACTCGCCTGCTGGTGGAAGCCTACCATCGCCGTACTCTCCACGGAGGAGTTCAGATGACCCTGGGAATGCTTCGCCTCCGGTTCTGGATTCCACAAGGCCGAGCTGTGGTCAAGCGATGGCTGCATCAGTGCGTGACATGCACTCGGTGGAGGGCTGCACTCCGCAACCGAAAATGGGAAATCTTCCTCCAGGAAGAGTGACTCCTGCACGACCATTTCTTCATGTGGGCATCGACTACGCCGGGCCTATCTTCATCAGGACGAGCAAAGGGCACAGCGCTTACAAAGCGTTCATCACAGTCTTTATTTGTTTTAGCTCCAAGGCCGTTCACCTTGAGGCTGTTTCAGTATACACCACCGACACCTTTCTGGCTGCTTTCCGTCGATTCACATCTCGCCGAGGACTTTGCACGGACATCTACTCCGATTGTGGCACCAATTTTTCGGTCGCCGACCGGCAACTTCGAGAGATGCTCCGAGCCTCCTCGTCAGAAAGACGAAAGATCGCACGCGTCGCTACATCAGAGGGGATCCATTGGCATTTTAACCCTCCTTCGGCACCACATTTTGGTGGACTCTGTGAGGCGGCCGTAAAATCTGCTAAGTATCACCTGCGCCGAACCATCGGCGAAACCAGGCTCACCTTCGAAGAAATGAGCACCCTGCAACATGAGCACCCTTGCACAAGTGGAGGCATGCCTGAACTCCCGGCCCATGCATGCCCTCTCAGACGACTCCGACGACCTCACGGCTCTGATACCAGGTCACCTGCTCATCGGGGCACCACTGCTAGCCATTCCCGAGTCTTCTTTGTCGGACAAGAAGGAAAGCTTGCTTTCCAGGTGGCAACTTGTCCAGCGGATGCGAGACCACTTCTGGCAGAGATGGTCACGCAAGTACTTACACACTCTGGCTACCATACCGAAATGGACCAAGGACGCTTTGCCACCACGCATTGGATCGCTATGCATCATTCGTTCCGAGCTCTCACCGCCAAATAAGTGGCCACTGGCACGGATCACGCAGCTATATCCTGAAGACGACGGCGTAGTGCAAGTGGTCACAGTCAAAACAGCCTCATCCGAATTAATTCGTCCTTTAGTCAAATTAATTCTATTGCCAGAAGATGCTACCGCGTTTATCTCGCACGCTAATGCATCGAATGTAACGGAGAGCTTGAATTGATCGCCTGTACGTTCGTAAATCATTTCTTCAATTGTATTTTATCATGTAACTCTCGTTTACAGTTCAAGCTCTTCCACGGACTCATTGCATTGTGTCGCTTGTCTTATGTACGCGTTTATTGTTTTTTTCATTGTAATCTCAATGCGTTCATCGCATCGCAAGTACCTACGCAAGTACGTGTGCTCCGACATGCAGTGTCATACACGTGTCCTCAGGTTGAAAGTCCGAAACAGCAAGTGCAACGAATTTATTTACCGCGTAAATCAAATGTTCGCTCTCTTAAAAGAAATTTGCAGCTAGTAATCACTTTCGATCGAACAAGCATCGCCCGAGGTAACTTCTATACATATATCGTCACGGTGATGACGAGGCGGGCGGGAATGTTTGTGATCGTTAATTCGGGAAAAGCAAGAATTCTTTCAGTCGACCTACGACTCCCGATGAACAGAGGCCTGTGCATCCTCCGCCGGAGCCTGCCGAAATCACTTGCGTTGTGAAGATTTTAAGAAGAGGACGCGAGATCTATTACGAGCTACCGAATATTGAAATGAGCCGAGCGGACCTATCGAAACGACGAGAAGGAGAAATCGCCGGTGAGACAAGCGATGAAATTCTGTAAAGCTACCGATTCTCGAAGTCGTGATCTCGAGCAAATAGCACGTGCCGAATTCGAGCAGAGAGGTTGAGGCCCGTACAGGGAGCTACCACGAGTAATTAATCTTTTAGTTGTCGCTTGTCGTTCGCTCGAATCACATAGATTATTGTATTCAGTTTGCGTAAAGCTTGCCGCCCTCTCGCCACAGCGAAGTCGCCGCATTCGTTAGTGCGATTGTATGTTAGCTCGCCATCTTGCATTGTACGCCGTTTGAACCAGGTTTCGAGTAAAGCGGAGAAGACGTTGTACAGCGTTTGGCAGAAAGTCACTATTAGTGCGGTAAAGTTAGATCAATCGATGAATTTGTAATAACTCCCACAATAATCGCCTGTTCATTTTTGTATTATTTTGTTCTACGCGACTCGATAATTTCTGATTTTAACGAGCTCATATTCGCACCGAGATAACTTGTTGTAACTACGGAATTGCGTACTTGAGTAGATTCTTGTAATTGTTCTCATTTCAAATATCAAATATATGTTTGTCATTTTCTTACTATTGGAAGGAAGTAATTCTTATTTGTTCTCTTGCTTTCCGATTTACTTTCGCTTGAAATAATCCACCTCCACCGTCCGCGGGGCTGAGCAATCGTCCTTCTCATTAAAGAAATACTGAGAATAATTATTTGAAATTTAGAGGAGTAATGAAGAGCGGTACGCTTACTCGTGTTAACCAACTTAAGTTAAAAGAGAATTCGCGATAATTCAGTGAGTAGTTACTGATTTAGAGTTTCAGAGTAAAATTATTGGCTGTCGAATAGCGATAACAGAAAAGCGACGAAGTTGTGCCGTCGGTCGATATTACGGTCACAATATATATATCACATGTAAATTAGACATTACATGTCGACTGCATATATAATATAAATATAGACACACATACAAAACAAATCTTTAAATATTATACAAACATTGCACATTTTGTAGATTTTTTTAGATTAGATTTGTAATATTAAAATATATATATTTAATATATATAATGAGCATTTATACCTTAGTTGAGGCTCATATCGCTCGCACGCATGAGCGGCGCATTTCACTCGCATACGTGCGAGCTCACGTATACGAGCGATGTCGCCCTCAATTGAGGACGCATCTGTCAGATCCAATGACATCATCGCCACGCGGATAATTCGCAAGCGTGCATGTAATATGCGATTAAATTGTGCGAGAAAATTGTTATCTAGGCTTTAAATTATGTACATCTTCCATATCAATCAGCATTTCAGAAACAGAATCCCTTTTGTATTTCTCTGTTGCGAAACTACATGCTCTGAATGTTTCCCCAAGATATACCGTTTTAATCTCTGTTATATTTCTATTGGTGCAGAGTGATCATAAGAGTGACCATCTATTAATTTAATATATAATTTAATATATAATATAAAAAAAATTTTCAAAGTATCCTGGTTCAGTCTTCTCATTATTATATTAGGTTATTTGGAATTAATTCGTAGCGTTTTACAAGAGATGGCACAAGCAGTACACTATTTCGTTGTTACCTATAGTTCTGTATACATTGTAAACATCTATCATAGGACGTCATTTGCCGTACATAACCTTTCTTGAAATCATAAATAACAATACTGTATAATTCATTGAATATGTCAAAATTTGTGCCAGATAAAGTGTTTTTGCGGGGAGTTTTGCTTCATTACTTTAATATGAACAAAAGTGCAGCTGAAGCTCATCGTATTTTAGTGGATGTGTATAGTGAACATGCTCTGGCTGAGCAAACGTGTAGGAAGTGGTTTGCACGTTTTAAAGCTGGTGATTTCGACTTGGATGACAAGGAGCGACCTGGTCAGCCGAAAAAATTTGAAGATAACGATTTGCAGGCACTGCTCAATGAAAACTCATGTCAAACACTTAAAGAATTATCTACGTCATTGGAAGTTGACTTCTCAACAATAGGAAAACGTCTTAAAAGTTTGGGCATGATCCAGAAGGAAGGACATTGGGTCCCATATGAATTGAAACCAAGGGATATTGAGAGACGTTTTCTCACGTGCGAACTGCTGCTTCAACGGCAGAAAAGAAAAGGTTTTTTGCATCGGATTGTTACCGGTGACGAAAAGTGGATCCATTATGACAATCCAAAGCGCAGAAAGTCATGGGTTAAGCCCGGCGAACCATTAACATCAGTGGCAAAGCCCAATATCCATGGCTCAAAGCTCCTGCTCTGTATTTGGTGGGATCAGAAGGGTGTCATATACTACGAACTGCTAAAACCGCATGAAACCGTTACTGGAGATCTCTACCGACGGCAACTGATGCGCTTGAGCCGTGCATTGAAGCAAAAACGGTCGGAATACTTCGAAAGACACGATAAAGTCATCTTGCTGCACGACAATGCTCGCCCACACGTTGCAAAACCGGTAAAAACATACCTGGAAACACTTAAATGGGAAGTGCTACCGCACCCGCCGTATTCTCCTGATATTGCACCTAGCGACTACCACTTGTTTCGATCATTAGCTCATAGCTTGTGCGAGCAGAAGTTCACATCTTACGAAGATTGTACAAAATGGTTCGATTCCTGGATTTCATCTAAAGATGAACAGTTCTTCCGACGCGGTATTCATTCACTGCCCGAAAGATGGTCAAAAGTAGTAGAAAGTGATGGGAAGTACTTTCATTAATGTATTTTTTAATGCTCATGTGAAATAAATAACATTCTTTCATTAAAAAAACGCTACGAATTAATTCCAACACCTAATATATTTTATTCCAAATTCTTCAGATGAATATTTCTGTTGTATATAAACAAACATTTCTTGCAATGACTTATTGCACAATATAATTCCTTTCTGGAATTGCTGTTTTGGCCAACCCGCATTTCTTTTATAAATTTATCCATATTGTCGATAATTTTATTTTGTTTTTCTAGATTAATGCCATATGCATGATTTATCACATTTACCATTTTTATGCGTGATTTATCACATTTTCCATATTTCAATTTATTATTGAAAATATCAAACCAATTAATTTCATTACGTTAGAGATGTGTTTCCAATATGTACAAGACAAAAACCCACACTATTGCATTTAGATTTGAAAACATTTGTGCAGTTTTACATTTTATCTGTGTCCCTTTAACATCAATATGCATTCTGTTTAGTTTATGCGATATTTTCATATCTCTTCTTTCATTTAGCACTAATAATTCTTCAAGGCATATTTAATCAATAGAAATTCCATTTATGTTAAATCCATAGTCTACAAAATTATTTCTTGCGAGTTTTATCAAATGAGATACATCTGCATAAAAAAATATTTTTAGATGAAGGATGTCGTTTGAAGGATGCACAAAAAAATATTTTTTCTCGGTGTTTTCATTAGTTGTCAATAGAATTTTCATCAGCTCCGATTTGCAATTCATTCCATACTTTTATATTAGTTGAATTCATACCGCACGTCACAGCAATAACAATATAATCGATGTTATATAAATGTTGTATGATAGTAAATAAAAATTCTCGAGACATTACTGCGTCAAAATTATAAAACACGGATTGCCTCCAAATTTTAAATGGACCTCAGGCAATAACAAATTAGCAGGTTTTATGGTTTTATGAAGGTTCATACATTTTTTGCTGCTTGTATTCAAATTCTAATTTATTACAGACATACAATATAATTCGTCGAAAGTTAACGATCAAGTTTTCGATTACTGATAGGTCATTTCCTTTATTTCACATTATTTTTAAAATGTCATTTAAAATGCCGGATAAAACATTAAATTTATCAACCCAATTGTGCAAAGTATTTGCACATGGTAATGGCATTATTGACATTTCTTAAGTATCTATAAGTTTTAAAATCTAATGATCTTACAATTAGATTTATTGCAGATACTATATCTTCGGATGACTACCGTATGCAACTATTAGTCGATAACTTTAACTTTGTGATTTAGCCTGATATTTTCTTTAAAACTTCGATAGGTATCATGTTGGCTCTGCCTCAATTGTTTATTTTGTTGTTCCAGTATTTCTTTTTCTTTCAATACATTTCACTTTTCTTCTTCTAATTTTCATATCTGCATTAATAATGTGCTTATTGAGCATTTTCCATTGAAAAATCATGATTGTCAAACTTTCTATTTTTGTAAAAGAAAACGTTTTGATATACATAATGTACGTATAATAAACATAATAGTGGGAAGATTAAATAAACAGTATGTTGTGGGGAAACATTTACTACATATGTCTCCACGTTTGTTGTGTTATTTTCTAAATTCACATGTACAGTTTCTCCTGTATATTGTTTACTTCTTCAATATTATTAGTATTATTTACAGTATTATTTACAGTATTTTCTACATTTTCTGCTTCTATATGTTGCACAATTTCTTTATGTGACAAACGATGCTTCTCTTGTTCAATATATTTAACAATTTCTGTGTACATTGGTACTCTAATTCTTAAAGAATACGAAGACATATTTTATTTCTACAGGCATGTGAAAATTGTAACATATTTATAAATGTGAGAAAATATTTACGGTACATTTCCTTTATTTCTTTTCATATTTTCTTTACTTTCAGGAATTTTTCCTTTTTTTCTTCAATATTAGCATTTTTATTGGAGTAGCATCTTTTTTTAAGCATTACATTTCTTTGGTTGATTTCTCGACTCTTGGTTTTGTCCATTCCGTTATGAAGCAATCAGTATCAAAATGATCACTTCTGTTATGTCCAAGCTCCGCATGCATAGAGAGGATGAACGCAACAGGAACCGAATTATTAGATCGATTTGGTTATGTTCAGACTCCGGATTGCAAGGGAGCTGTGGGGAAGAACCGATGCAAATTGGGAGGCACTTCGCTTCGTCCTGAGACTCCCAACGAGCCGGGGGTTGAATGGAGTGGAACGAAGTGGAAACCTCGTACTCTGCTAAGCGAACTCATGAGTCGAACGTACTTTTAGTTTAAAGGGCCCAAATTGGGTCAGTGTGTCACAAGGACATTTTAACGCCAGTATGTCCGTATGCCCTGGCTTTCGGTCATGGAACTTAATTCAAGTAACCAGGGAGAGGGCGAAGTGCAACCGCGGGAAAGCTTACGATGAATACAAAGAAAGGTTTTTCAAATTAACAAACGAAAGTTAAATTTATAATATTGTAGTAATATAATAAAAGAAATATTTAGCAATACATTTTTGTTATACAATTTTTTTTATTTGTTTCGTTCTGGTTAGGTATGTTTTTATGTGCGTGTATGAAAGTATCGTGTGGCAACAAGAAGAAGTTACGGAGAGGATAGCGAGAAAATAAAAAGGGAAGGAGGTTTTAGTGAATAGATTTGAGAGGGTTCGGTTTGATTTTCCTCGGACGATGATAATATTAACAGACAGATACGAGCGACCAGCGATAGAGACGAGCAATTATCGGGAGGAGACGGAGACAGGGATTGAAATTACAACGTGAATAGACTGCAATGTTTTTATTTTTCTTTACATAGGAACTCAAAAGGGAGAAAGGAAGAAAGAAAAGAATAAAAATAAAAAAAAATAAATGAATAATAAAAAGATACAAATAAAATAATGAAATGAATTAATGAAAGAAAAAGCGGAGAGGGAGAGAGGGGACCAGAGAATAGAGATATACTGACTTACTATCGAGATGCTCATCGGTGGGGATCCTCTGGTCAGGATGTGCAAGATTGGTGATGTTTCTTCAGCATTGACTCTAAATCTTTAAGTCTTGCTGACCAAGTATGCGAGATCGATGGAATTTCTCCCGTACTGCTTCTAAACTCTGGGTTTTTAAAATATTGGTCGATTAAGAAAATAAGAACTTCGGACCGCTATGTCCATCTCTAGAAAGAAATTAGGAAAAAAGGGCGCTGAGTCCCTCGAAACCGGGATTTTATAGTAATCTGCCCTGATTAACAACGCACTGATTGGTGGATAGATTCGTTAATTAGGTGATGGGACCTATTTCTTACTTACTAATTGATCAAGGGTGGAAAAGAACATTGACTGAAATCTGTAGCGTGTTGAAGTGTCATCCTTAATTTTATGATCTTAAAATTTATGAAAAAAGCGCACGTGCAGTACGTCGAGGAAGCGCACGTGCAGTGTCTCGGCACGGGACCACCTAAGTCCTATCTCTGAACGTCGTTTGTTGTTTCTTAGATTTTCTTTCACGGACTTGTGAGAATCGTCCGCGACTTGACTGTTAAAAAGTATCTTGGCGCCGGTCTTACGCTTCTAATGATATATTTATTATTATTTTAGCCGCAATATCCGAGGAGCACAGACTCGGTTTCTTTTTGGTCCCGCCGCTCATGTACGTGCACCGATTTTTAGTTTATCTTGGAGCGACATTTACGAGGATATTGGATATTCTTCGCTTTAGTTTTTAATGTGGAAAAAGAAAATTTTTAGTCTTTTCTAGGCTATAAACGCTTAACTTATTCGTTATTCGCGGCTGTCTCTTTATTTCAACGAATTCCAGATCTCCACGAAAGAAAAGAATCGTTTATTTTAATATGTATGTATACAAGAGTACTCATAAAAATAGAACTATATATATCAAAATTAATAAGAGGAAAATTGATAAGATTCTTTTAAAATTAATAAGATTCTCGCAATACGACATTCACTTTATTTCATGAATGATTCGTTATGTTTTTTAATTTATATGAATTGTTGCTACTATACAATATATAATATTACCGGCATGCTTTTGAACGTTTTAAAAAATTGTTTATCGTTTGAAAAAATATTACTTTTAAATATTATTAAATATTATTAAATATTTAATATTAAATATTGAATATTATTAAATATTATTTCTAATGTTTGAAAAAATATTAAATATATTTATGTAATTAAAAATATATTCTGTCCTGAATGTTGTGTACATGTATAAATAAGTAAAAAGGAAAAAGGCTACGAGGCCTAAAACATAAATTGACAAACTGTATAAATAGTTAAAAAAATTGAAATAAAACTATGTCATAAAATTAAAAACGTAAAATATAATTTGACAATCAGAAGGTGAACAAAACAAACGTTTCGATCCTAGTTGGATCATTTTCAATGTGACAAATAAATTAATATGACAAATAAATTAACAATAGAGTTATAACGTAGATAAAAACATAAGAAATTAAGTAAAATTTGCATTCGGACGCAAAATTAACTATAAAACTCGCTCCAAATTGAGAGGAAATCAAACAAACGATTATAGTTGACAAAAATGTGCTCCTCCGAACCGTGTGTGTGTATAAGGACGAACATATTTCTGTTAGCAAGTATAAATTGTAATAATAAATTAATGATAGAAGTAAATAAAAATAATAAGAAAAGTACAAATCGAGTCGGAAACAATAAAAAGAAAAGTACAAAATAAGTCGTAAATAATAAGTCAAAATTAAAAGAAAGAGGCAAAAATTATCTTTGATATTATAAGACAAGCACATAAGAAAAAAAGAGTAAATTGCCGACATTCATTGTATATGTATGATGAGTTTAGAACAAATAAATTTATAATAAATACCTTATGTGTGTGTCGAAATGATGTATTATCGATTAGGCAATGCGATTGGAATCGAAATTGATCGTCTCTCTAAGAAGCTAAGATATAAAGTACGACATATAAAGACAAGAAGGTTGAAATGGAAAACTAGAAAGGGGAGGGGGAAAAAATAATAAGAAGGAAAGAATAAAGTGGAAGGGAGAGAAAGTAGGGAGAGAAGAGAAGGATAGGGAAGGGAAAGCAGTCAAGAAGAAGAAAGAGATGAATGATCTGTGAATAAGTATCGGATAAAGATTCGGTATCATTTTGTCTATTAAGGCCTTGTTTCTGTCTTTTAATATGAATCACTTCAGACACCAATCTCTTATTGTAAGAAGATTCGCAGTCCAAAATTCTCACATCATTCCATTTGAAATTATGATCAAAATTGATTCGATGATCAGTTATGACAGTAGGAGAACCTGTATTCTTTTTGATGTCAGAGATATGTTCGTGTAGTCTCGTGCTCAATTTTCTCTTTGTCTAACCAACATAACTCGCCTCACAATCATCACATGAGATCTTGTAGACAACATTCTGATTGGATAGGAAATTAAGCTTGTCTTTTCCTCTCTTTATGAAGCTTTTTAAAGTATTAGGAATAGAAAAGGCCAATTTACAATGAAACATACTAGAGATTGGAAGGAAACTTTCGGAAATAGAACATAAGGAATCGTAAAATATTTGTCTTTATTGCGTGAATAATGTGTAGTATCTTTGTTATATTTATTATTAATCTGCGTTCTATTGTAGAGAAAATAAAGGGAAGAGGATAACAGTTATTTAAAAAAATATGAATAGCATTTATCAAATTTTTTTGTTGGAATCGTGGATGTGATAATAAGATAATTTTGTCAATAAAACTAATGATGGTACCTTTTTTATGGCACAGAGGATGATTTGAATGGAAATTAAGAAACCTTCCAGAAAATGTCTTTTTATGGTAAATGTCAAATATAATTCTCTGGTTATCTATAATCAGTATTGTATCGAGAAAACTCAATCTGCCATCTGTACCAACCTCCAAGGTAAACTGTAATCTCTTATGTAAGGAATTAAAAATGTTCAGAGTATCATTGACAATGTCAGATGGAAGCGCGAGCAAAATATCGTCCACATATCTAAAATAGAACAAGGGTTGTGCTGACAATTTTTTTAGTGCTATTTCTTCTAGATCTTGCATTACAATGTCCGCGATAATTGGAGATAACGGTGAACCCATCGGAGTGCCGAACACCTGTCTGTAAGTTCTATTGTTAAAAGTAAAAAAGGTTAAAAGTAAAAGAGTTTAAAATGAATCTGACAGCAATAATGAACTCATTTTTTGATATGTTTGTCTTCGCCGAGATGTAAACCCATCTCCTGTCGATGCTATTTAATACTAGCTCAACAGGAATGTTAGTAAAAAGGGATATTACATCCAACGAAGCCAAAACATAATTAAGATCAAACACAGAACCATTTAACTGCTCAACTAAATGGAAACTATCTTTAATGTAGCTGGGAGCTTTTGGAATACTGTCACTAATTAAATTGTGTAAAAAGGGTGAAAAGAGTGAATATAATATATAATGGACTGTTTATACAAGAAATCACTCTCAATGGGTAACCTTCCTTATGTATTTTAGTTAGGCCGTAAGCTCTAAGTATAACACCATCAGATGTAAGCAGTCTACGGTATGTTAGCTCGTCAATAAATTGATCCCGCCTCCATCTCACCAAAAAAGCGCGTAAGTCTCGTGTTAATATTTTACTAGGATCTTTATCAACTAAGGCGTAAATACTCGTGTCCGAGAGAACTCCTTCATCCTCGATACGTAGGCGTCTTTGTCTAGAGCAACAGTGACGTTACCCTTATCGGCGTTAGTAAGTAGTATATTAGGGTGGTCATTGATAAATCTCTTGGTAGTGCGCAACCAGTTCAAAATTAATTTGTCGGTGGATGTAGGAGAAGGAAAATTATTTTGGAATCTATTAAGGATTGGAAAGGAATTATGTCTGACAAAATTAACAATGTTATTGGGACGACCAGTGATATTATTTTCTATATATTTAATAAATTCGCTTAAGGTACTGTCTTTATTGTATTTGTTAATAGGAAGCCCGAATTTTTCGCCAAGTTGCAAGAGGTAACGAACCTCTAAGGGAACGTCAATGTCGCTCAAATTGACAAACCATTTTTCCCGTAAAGAGTCTAAAGGAGGAACCCCATCAAAACCGGAGCAATTCTCTCGAAATTGGATTGGCTATTGTACAAGCACCTATCAACAACGAGTTGAATACTAGGAGGATAATTAGTGTCTTTGGGAACATCGTAAGAGATTGGTTTAATTTTTGAATTTGATAATTTTAATTTTTTCTGTCATAGCCAATTTGTTTTTTTATTTATTCTAAACATTGGTTTAGAAAAATGGAAACTGTTAATTTGATCTAAATATTTGAAAAATTGACTAGTTACAGGGAATGGTAAATTGTGAAAAATTGTGTTGGAAAGTAAGAAGATATTATTTCTAGTTGAGTGCAAATGGCAGTAAGCATCCCTCAATTCCAATCGCATAATTGCCTTTACATTACTAAGTTGTATCTTTTCGAGTCTTTTGTAAGAAGTATTGTTGTGTAACGAAATTCCATTGGATTTGGAAAACTTATATAGATGCGGCGGAATTAACTCTAATTTCAAGTATGAATTAATGAATTTAATACGAGTCCTAATATTCACACTCAATTTGACGAGATTGCATAATTGTTTTAGTAAGTTACAGATATGAAAACCAAATCGGTTTTTTATGAAAGCGAAGGTGAACGGAAAATATTTATGTTGAGAACGCATAATTTCGCCCGCGTAAATTAAATTATAAAAATAATAAGGCTCAATAAATCAAAATAAGTAAAAAGGAAAAAGGCTACGAGCCTAAAACATAAATTGACAAACTGTATAAATAGTTAAAAAAATTGAAATAAAACTATGTCATAAAATTAAAAATGTAAAATATAATTTGACAATCAGAAGGTGAACAAAACAAACGTTTCGATCCTAGTTGGATCATTTTCAATGTGACAAATAAATTAACATGACAAATAAATTAACAATGGTAATTAACAATAGAGTTATAACGTAGATAAAAACATAAGAAATTAAGTAAAATTTGCATTCGGACGCAAAATTAACTATAAAACTCGCTCCAAATTGAGAGGAAATCAAACAAACGATTATAGTTGACAAAAATGTGCTCCTCCGAACCGTGTGTGTGTATAAGGACGAACATGTTTCTGTTAGCAAGTATAAATTGTAATAATAAATTAACGATAGAAGTAAATAAAAATAATAAGAAAAGTACAAATTGAGTCGCAAACAATAAAAAGAAAAGTAAATAAGTCGTAAATAATAAGTCAAAATTAAAAGAAAGAGGCAAAAATTATCTTTGATATTATAAGACAAGCACATAAGAAAAAAAGAGTAAATTGCCGACATTCATTGTATATGTATGATGAGTTTAGAACAAATAAATTTATAATAAATACCTTATGTGTGTGTCGAAATGATGTATTATCGATTAGGCAATGCGATTGGAATCGAAATTGATCGTCTCTCTAAGAAGCTAAGATATAAAGTACGACATATAAAGACAAGAAGGTTGAAATGGAAAACTAGAAAGGGGAGGGGGAAAAAATAATAAGAAGGAAAGAATAAAGTGGAAGGGAGAGAAAGTAGGGAGAGAAGAGAAGGATAGGGAAGGGAAAGCAGTCAAGAAGAAGAAAGAGATGAATGATCTGTGAATAAGTATCGGATAAAGATTCGGTATCATTTTGTCTATTAAGGCCTTGTTTCTGTCTTTTAATATGAATCATTTTAATATGAATCATTACATGTATAAACCTTTTTGATAGGGGTTCATCATGAATGATTAGGAATCAACTTAACGAAGCTCAAAAAAAATTTACAAATCTTACTGAGCAGACATGCGAGGTGACAGAGGTAAGAAACAATTTATAGAAAAATATAATAAATATCATAACATGATATTTGCTACAAGTGCTAACACAGGCTGAAAAATTGCGGGCAGAGGCAGCCTTAATACAAGCAAAAGATAATCGCGTGCAAATTGATATTCTCCGCATTATGGCAGAAAATGATAAAGCAGGGAATGAATGTTTTACTTCGTCTTGTAGATACTTTGAATTTAATTCTTAAACAAAAACAAAGTTAAACAGAGATGAAGAATGTGCAATGTGGAATGTGAAATACTTTATTTTTATTTATACGTATACAGCATATATATACAGGGTGAGTCACCAAAATCCGGACAAATTTCAATTCAAATTTTCCGCTATACTGTGCCTCCGCCAGAGATTGTTATTGGCGTCCAAGAAAGCCTGATGCTTCTAGTAAACAGTCATATTCTCAAAATGGCTGCGATGTTGAAACCAAATGCGAAGTATATTCGAAGAGCTGCGATCATCGAAGACCTTCGCGCCAGGCGCTTAGCAACGGAAATAATTCGGTTCTTTGGATACCCGAGATCCACTGTTTATGACGTTGTGGCAAAATATACGGCTTTAGAACAGTCCAACGAAGGTTCCAGTATGCCAGCGAGGAAGAGTCACTCGAAAGAACGCACTGCGAGGATCCCTGCAGTCGTTGAAAGGGCTCAAACGCTGATTTTGGATGACCCAAGGCGATCGTTGCGAAAATTAGCATCGATTGTTGGTGTAAGCGAGCCAACAATGCGTCGAATTGCCGAGGAGGACCTTCGATACAAATCGTATACATTAAAGAGACTCTCTGAGGTTGCCACGACAAGGAATTGTTCGATTTGTCCGGATTTTGGTGACGCACCCTATATATATATATATATATATATATATATATATATATAAAATATATAATATTAGATTTGCACTTTGAAGGTCAACAACTGTAATAATATTTTTTTTATAATTTTAAAATGCAAAATAAAAAAATCTATTTTCTCACAAAATATGTCACAAGTTTTGTTTTTTAATTTTGAAGTATTCTGTTTATCGCGGAAGCTATTTCTATTTAATTTATATTCCAATTATTAATAATGATAGGAGTCAGAGGTTATCGCCATCAGATAAATCGTGAAATCTATCTGCCATAATTTGCTTCTGTATTCTTCGTGCCAATGCTAGATTCCTCACCGGTTTGTTGTTCTCCTCGTGATATATGTATAAAGGATCTTCAGGAAGACTTGCGTCTTGATCATTTAGGAATCGATCAACAGGAAGACGCGCATGAATCCGCATGTTATGCAGAATAGCACATGCGTTGATAATTCTACCAGCAAGTTCTGGTTCATATATTAAAGCTCTTTGGTAAGATCAACTTTTCCATAAAAACTTGAAAACTCCATTGAACGTTTGACACAGTTACGAGATGAACAGAGCAGCATTGTATATTCAAACTATCACGTACCTACTGCATAATCAGCTAATGGAATCATTAATCATGGTTTTAATGGATATTCGGCGTCTCCTATGAGCCAAGTTTGGCGCTCATCTCGATTATAGCAGTACTCCATTGCCCTTCGAATAGGTGAATTGTTCCAAATATAAGAATCGTTTCTAGGGAATCTTGCATTAATATTCAGTGATCTATGAAATTCCCTAGACATTAATATTCAGTGATCTATGAGATTCAGAGCCTATGAGAAGATCGGAATTAATGATTACTTGAACATTAAGAGAGTGATTACTGTGATGGTTAACATAAGCCTCTTCATGTTCTACAAAGCATATTTATAAATGCGCAGTCTATTGCACCAATCGCCTCGGGGAATGGTTGAGGAGCATTTTGAAATTTATTATGAGCTATAGCTCTCTTTTCCTGAAACATAAGAAATTTAATCTAATAATGCAAGAGTTGTTGATTAATGGCATTTGTAACTGCCCGAATGTATCGACTGACTGAGATTTGACTTATGTTGAAATTGATTTCCTAGAGATCTCTGATAGCATCCTTGAGCATAGAATTAAAGAACAGTTAAAACTTGTAACTCTGGAGCAAGACCTCTAATTCTTTGTGGTTGCAAATCATGACGCAATTTATTGATAAAGTAGAGTACCAGATCAGGACTGAGCCGAAAAATATCCATAAATTCATTTTGAGATAATACCAAAGGATTGGCATGATCACGAAGTAACAGGCGCTCTAATCTTCTTTCCACTTGTCAGATTCTACTCAAGCAACAGCTCCCATGCAAGGAATGCTGTAGCCATAATACTAAAACACCATAAATATTTCAATATATACAATAAAAAGAAATCATTTCTCACTTGCAAAACGTTCTTTATTCAGAACAATAATATATTAATATTCATGCGTATAACCTCAAACTATATAGTGTACACACGCGTATATCTTACATACTATGTATTCAATAAGTTTCTTATCGTTATTTACTTTCACAATTTGACTATTAATCAGATTTCTGTCTCTTTGAAGCAAAATTCTTGAATTATAAATATTATGAATAAAATTCCGTAAATAATACTGTCAGAATAATTCGCTCGCTGAATAATATCGTTGTCATTATAATCCCTCTACCGAGGGATTTATCTCAGTAGGAATAATAGGCGGGTTCTAACTCAGGTCCTCTGAGGGGAGCGCGGGGCGCGGGGAGTACTGGTAGACGCGAGGAAGGGAGGGGGAGGCGCGGGAAGTCTCGGCGCTATCAGTGTTTACTGATATGATGATACGTATCGCTATGTTGTGGTGTCACATATTATTGGGACCGCCGCCACCCATCATCGCAGACGCTGCCGCCACCGCCGCCACCCCGCCGCAGGCATCAGTGCCACCACCGCCGCCGCTGACGCCGCGTCCACCCTAAGTGCGTTTCGAACTGTCGCCGCGGACCCCGCGTCTATCCCAAAAAAACAAAAAAAAAATGCGTTACGAGATCACCGCCACCACAGAGGAATATATCACGTCAGGGTGCATGAGACCGGTTCTTTCGGTAGGCTAGACTGCTGGTCATGCGTCAATTGCAGACTACCTTTGTACATTATATTCTCATGCAGCATGTGTCCACTTTGCACACATTAAAAAAAAAACATGGAAAACTACGAGTAAGTAGAACGCGAACAGTGTTGGAACAGTGCAGCCAGGTCGCTACTCTGGTGGAGTGTTTCTCATGGCTGCAACGATGCGACGAATGCATCGAGCAGCTCGAAGAACTTTGTCGTGCCAAGCGTCCGTGTCTCACCATTGGATACAGACAATCTGCGGTGACGAGGATCGCGCGACTCGCGGGTGCAAAATTGGAATTGAAGCGACGTTTCGTGCACGTTGGTGGCGAGTACGCGAGTGGCGAGTACGCGAGTCGCAACGAAAGATCTCTCGTCTGGCGAGAGATCGACGCCGCGTTTGAAAGTCGTATATCGACAGGTGCTGTATATATAATCTCTATATATAAACTTTAATCACATTGAGCCGCGGCGGTTTTTGGAAGACGCGAGAGAAATAGTGTTCGAGCGTGTACGAGACGCTGTAGAAAGACACGGTAGTGTAAAAGTGAACACCGCGTTCAACGGTGAGTTCGCGACGAAGAATAAACGTGCTCATAAGAGCATAATTACAAAGAACAACGAGATATACCGATACACCGATTTGCGCGAGTGGTACGAGCAGCGTGTCATCGAGTCTATCCTAGCATCGCTCGAAGAATTCCAGGAACGTGACAGCGGATGGGCATTGTCGCGAATCCTCAATTTGATAGTGAATGTGAATAAGCATAATCCAATGCACGCGGGATGTCACATCAAAGTGCCACGAGAAATAGTGACGAAACGAGGTGATCAGTGTGCGTTCAACGGGCAATGCGTGCTTCGCGTGGTCGGTGGTCGCCGCGCTGTATCCGGCTGAAAAGAATATGGATCGGGAATCGTCGTATCCGCATTATACGACAGTACTGAATCTCGCAAACATTGAGTTTCCAGTGACTTTAAAAGATATTTATAAATTTGAACGGTTAAACGCGGTGTCGATCAACGTGTACGGCATCGAGAATAAACAGATTCTTCCTCTACGACTCACCAATGAAAAGAAGAAGAAACACGTCAACGTATTGTACGTGCAAGATTCACGCAACGGTGTTGGACATTTTGCGTGGATAAAAAACCTATCCCGTCTCGTGAGCTCGCAGATTAGTGGGAAAAAGAACAGGAAATTTTTCTGCGATCGGTAAGTATACATGAAAAAAAAAATTATTATAATTTTCCATCTTACTAATAAAATAATGATAATAGTTATAATTTTTTCTTTTTTCAGATGCTTGCACTATTTCAGTGCCAACGAAAAATTGCAGTCGCACGTAATGGACTGCGAGAAGATGAACGACTCCGCTATCCGACTGCCGAGCGAGGACGACAGGTGGCTCGAATTCGACAACTATAACAATCGAGAACGAGTGCCGTTCATCGTCTACGCCGATCTGGAATGCGTCTTACGCAAGACGAAATCCGACAAGGAAGACGCATCATCGTACGCGTATCAACAGCATGACGCGTTTAGCATAGGCTACTACGTGCGATGTGCGTACGATGATGCGTTATCGTCGTATCACTTCCATCGCGATGAAGACTGTATAGTGTGGTTCGCGCGACAACTCAACGATTTGACGCATCGAGTGAAAAATATAGTATCCGCCAACGTACCCATGGAAACGTTATCGAAAGTATTAACAATTGGAGGCATACCGTAGCGCGACGCGTTGTCATATTTGTGAGAAACGTTCGCGCCGGACGATACGAGGGTCCGCGATCATTGTCATCTCACCGGTAGATATCGTGGTCCAGCGCATTCGAATTGTAATTTAAATTATAAAAATTCATTTTATATTCCGATCGTATTTCACAATTTATCGGGCTACGACGCACATTTTATAATTAAGGAAATTGCTGCCGCGTACGATGGACGTGTAGATATACATACTACCGATAACTAAAGAAAAATATATTTCATTCACTAAACATGTCGATAGCACCAAAGACGCAAATGAAAAGAATTTTCAGAAAAATTGCATAAAATTAAGATTCATTGATTCTTTCAAATTTTTAAATGCAAGCCTTGATAAATTGGCGTCGTATCTCGATAAAGATAAATTAAAAACTGTACGTTCCGAATTTCCAACATTATCGGATGAAGAATTTGAATTACTCACACGAAAAGGTGTCTTTTCGTACGAGTACATTGATTGTGTCGAAAAATTGCAGGATACGCGCTTACCACCGCACGAATTATTTTTCAGTTCGTTGACAGGCGATACAGTATCCGAGAGCGATTACCGCCGCGAACATCTGGAAGCGATTCTCCATTCGAACGCTCGGCGAGTACAGTGATCTGTACTTGAAAACTGATGTCTTGTTATTAGCAGACATTTTCGAAAATTTCCGCAATAGCTGCATCGCGAGTTACTGTCTCGATCCCGCGCATTACTATACATTGCCAGATTTCATGTGGGACGCCATGCTGAAATTTACACGCATAAGATTCGAGTTGCTCACTGACATTGATATGGTCATGTTCATCGAGCGCAGTATACGCGGTGGTCTCAGTCAATGCTCCGGCAGATACGCGCAGACTAATAACAAGTACATGTGTTCGTTCGATCCGTCGAAACCGTCGTCATACTTGATGTACTACGATGTGAATAATCTGTACGGGTGGGCGATGTGTCAACCTTTACCACACACCGAATTTCGGTGGGTCGAAGATGTTGCGAATTTTGACGTGAGCGCGATCGCTCCGGATTCACCTACCGGTTATATTCTCGAGATTGATCTCGAATATCCGCAGCATCTACACGACCGACACACTGACCTACCTTTCTATCCAACGCGCGATAAACCGCCTGGCAAGCGCGAAGATAAACTTCTAGCGACGTTGTACGATAAGCAGCGTTACGTCATCCATTACTGCAATAATGTACTCGTCACGGTCTTCGCGTAACAAAGATCCATCGAGTACTACAATTCGCGCAATCTCCATGGCTTCACGATTATATTAAATTCAATACACAATTTAGAACGTCCGCGAAAAACGATTTCGAAAAAAATTTATATAAACTAATGAACAATGCAGTATTCGGCAAAACTATGGAGAATGTGCGCAACCACGTTGATGTCAAATTAATAACAAAACGGACGGTACGCGGAGGCAATGATCGCGAAACCGAATTTTCACAGTCGCAGCGTCTTTGCGGAAAATTTGATTGCCGTCGAAATGCGCAAACTCGAGGTAAAATTCAACAAGCCGATTTACGTGGGTATGTGCATACTTGACATATCGAAAGTCTGTTTGTATGAATTTCATCACGAGTACATGTCACCAATGTATCGCGACAAATGCAAGATCATGTACACCGACACGGATAGTCTCATTTACTATATAGAATGCGACAATGTTTACGAGACTATGAAACATGATATCGCTAGATTCGACACGAGCGATTATCCGGCAGACAACGTGTACGATATGCCTCTCGCGAACAAAAAAGTACTCGGCCTGATGAAGGATGAAAACAACGGTGTATTAATGACCGAATTTGTTGGACTTAGAGCGAAGATGTACGCGGCGAGAGTGGATAGCAAGAAGGACATTAAAAAGGCGAAAGGCGTAAAGAATAACGTCGTAGCGCGAACGATAACGTTTGACGATTACACGCGATGTTTGAACGAAGAGATTGAAATGACTCGCCGTCAATCGTGTATACGATCTAAATTACACGAGGTGTACACGATATCCGAATCGAAAATCGCTCTGAGTCCATACGACGACAAACGATACGTCGTACCGGACTCGACGGAGACGTTACCATGGGGACATTGGCGGATACCTTTGTAATACAATATATGTATTGTGTATATTATATGTTGCTATTATATGTATTATTATTGTACTTTACACTTTTTTTTACATTTATACAAGTATTATTTTTTATGTATTACGATTATTGTACTTTCATATAATACATATCGCATGTTTTTTAACATTTATATACGTATTATATACTAGTATTCTAATTTACTTTACTTATTTTATGTATTATGTTTTTTATCATTTATGCTGCTCCATACATAAATTGTTACAAATAATTATACATTTTGTATACTCCAAAACGAAGATGATGATGATGAATGGGAAGTAATAAAAAAAAAAAGTTTATATACTTATATTTTTTTATATACTTATATTTTTTATATACTTATATTGATATATTTTTTTTACATGTAGAAAAAAAAATATGCGAAAAAAAATTTTATCAAATGACATTGTTTTTGTGTATCCATGAATTGTGCGATCCATCGAATCCCCACTTGACGTATACCTTGTCTCCCTTCCTGCGTAGTACTTTCTCCATGAGATACACATCCGGATGAGTAGCGCGATGCAACTCGTGTTCGTAGAACGCACCAGCGATGGATTTTCCGCGATAGTCTTCGAGTAGATATGTTACGGGATTGGTACGCTGCACCTTAACGATCGTAAACACCTCGGTGGTCCAATTTGGTGTATAACCCTTCTCAAAAATCGTCTTGTACTTGCTCACGCGTACCGAATCGCCCACTTTGAATTTTGCTGGACCAGCGATTTTTATCATGCTGTACACCGTGTCCAAGAGTTTTTCGGCGATCGCGGGAGTTACGTTGGTCGCATGCCGATAGTGCGATGCTTGCGCGCATTGTAATCTGATACGAGACGCGGCAGCTTGTCGATCCACTTGTAATTGCCGTTGAGTGTAAACATCTTCCACATGTCACTTTTAAGCGTACGATTGAACCGCTTGACTATCGACGCTTTCAATGTCAAATACGTGGAATAGTGATTAACGTTGTGTTTTTTCAAAATTTTCTGCACATCAACATTGTAAAACTCCTTCCCCATATCCGTTTGTAAATTTTTAGGACATCTTCCACTTGCTCGAATTATCTCAACAATAGCATCAGCCGTTTCGCTTCCACCCTTGCTCTTGAGCGGTACGGCCCACGCGTACTTGCTCAACACATCGATGACGATGAATATGTAGTGGTGGCTTCTGTTGAAACTCGAGTACGGATGCATCTCGACAATATCAGTCTACCATAAATCGTCGTATCCTCGAACTATGACGCGTCTTCGTGGAAAATTACTTCTCGCCGGAGCGTGCAATTCCTCGACGAGTCGACGTCTCTCCGAGCTAATTTTTCTCTTTTCGCTGGATTTCTTTTTCATGATTCGACGTGTAATACAAAGACCAAAAGTATTTTTTTTCTCGCTGACGTCACTCGACTGACTCGTTTCGTCGATACACAATTTAATTTATAATAAGACTGGCTTCGCGAAGTTCTTCGATAATCGACAGCATCTCGTTATCGTGAGCGTTGTTGCCCGCTCGGTGCGAAGCGTCGAGCAATCGTAGACGATCCACCAGCTCATTGGGATCGTCCCAATGCACGTAATCGATCGCATTGTCATTTAATGTCATTGCGTGAGGTAATCCCTTTCCAGATTTCTTCTTCTGTTTCTTGGGTGTGATCGACATCAACGGCGCGATATTTGTACTTGTATCCCCTGTTGCTCAATAATCGGCCCTGCGAATGATGCTTGTGTTTGTGCGTATTCGTCGCCAGCAGCATGCTCTTGTATTTGTTCATATCGTCTTCCGTGTAAAGGAGATCGTCGGGAATTCTCTTGAAAATTAACTCGTAAAGACCGGGTGAACCGGCGTATCGTACACCGTCGATAATTATGTTGTCAGCATCATCCACGTCGAAACGTTTATTGCCAAACATCAATCCATCCTTGTGTAGGTAAACGCCGTATACATAATCTATACCACTCTTCTGTTTATCTCGCGCTCCCCTCAGGACAGTCTCGACGTACTTTTGACCCAGCGGACCCAAGCCGGCTTGCAACGCCTCTCGACCTTCCGACGTTTGCAACTGATTTTGAACCTTTGTTGCTAGCGAGTCGTCCGTCGTTTCGAAAACGTTATCCAACGATTCTATCGTCGGTACGATCATCGTACGCGGAGTGGAGGTTATCGGCTGTACACGATCGTGCGATCGATCATCGAATTTATCCGAAATCGCGGAACGCTCGAACGTCTCACTCTCTTTCTCTCCCTCTCCCTCCTCCTTCTCCTCTTCTTCTTCTTCCTTCCTCTCGCGTTTGGAGGCAGACGCTGCGTCATCGTCGCGCGACTGTCTCTTTATCGCGTGCACACCGGGGCTGTTAACGATTTGTCGCAGCGGTTTGATAATAGGCTTAAAATGTCTGTCCAATGCCATGTCTTCCTCGATTCTACCGGTTTTCAGAGCGCGATGTTTCTTGCGGATCGACTCGCTCGTCTTCTCGATCTCTCTCGCGATTTTTTCACGCTCGCGCACATCAGCCATGTTCGTCTCTGGCGAAGTATCAACAACGACTAGTCACGTTACAGTATTGCGAACTCGTTAAATCCCTTTCTGTATCTCCCGTCTTTAAGCGCACTATCCTTGTCTATTACTAAAAATTCATATTTTTTTTGCCAACAGTCACTGCACAATGTGCAAAATTCGTCGTAAGACATGTCGGTGTTCACGTGATCATTGTAAACGTGTTTCAAGTTGGTACAATTCTGTTTGAACAGGATCAGCAGGTTCGCGTTGTCGCGTATCAGATGTTTAGGTATCCTCGCGTACGTCTGACAAAGATAGAAGCAGTCAACGTTCGCGTGGCGACCCATCAAAAAATATTCTCTCACCGCATCCTGTTTGTCGCATGCCACGTCATCAAAGATAAAAATAGAATTTGGGCGTGCCTCGTTCGATGGAACGATGTCGCTATTGTTGGAAAACGTAAAGTAGCCGATTTCATCGATAGATGTAAATAAATTTTCGAGATATCGATACTTTGGCTGTTGCAGTGATTTCGAGTAGACGTACACGTTCTCGAAATGTACGCCATTTGGACTCTCGAGCAAACTTATGAGAACGTTGGTTTTACCACAATTCGACGGGCCGCAAATGATCGCGCGTATAGTACTCGGCAGCATTTCGCCGTGCTTGCGTTTCTCCGCACTGCCTCCCATCATTTGCGATTTCACGTCACAGTTTGTGACACGTATCGTCAGCGGTTGCAGCATGAATTTCATGCTCACACTAAAGATTACGCGCTCTCAAACGATTATTTAAAAGTGCACGAATCCGCGAATCGCGCAGTAGCAAAATGTATCTCGCGCTGTGTCATCCTTCCGATATTCGAGATTTGAGCGCCGAGCAGTTACAATATATACCGAAGGTCGTACTCTTACGCGTGTACGGTGAATACATCGAACACGTCTGGGACAAGCTTCCGGAACACGTGAAGGCAGATTCGGAGGTTCGAACTTATCGTCGCTGCGACGAACACTACAATCAGCCGTGGCAGCGGACGCATATCGACGGTCCTACACCGAAGATAAAGGATTGTAGCGAATGTCGGCGTCGCGCGGCAGTCTGCTAAATCGAGCGATAAACGCGCTTCCTTTCGAGTTATATATTCCGGGTTATCAGTTTTGCGGTCCGGGCACTCGACTTACGAAACGATTAATCAGAGGTGACGCGGGCATAAATCCGCTGGACGCGGCGTGCCGAGAACACGACATTACGTATTCTCGAAGCAACGATCTTACCGATAGACACACGGCGGACAAGGTACTCGCCGATAAAACGCTAGGACGCGTCGTCGCGAGAGATTCGGCTCTGAGCGAGAGAGCCGTCGCAGCTACCGTCTGGGCAGCGATGAAAGCCAAGACCAAGATCGGCATGGGCATGAAACCGAAGAAGAAAACGACGAAAAAAAAGGCGACCAGAAATGTGCGGGAATGCACCGCGCGGAAAGATTCGAGTGAGAGAACGGCACACGGTTGATATGATACACGACAGTAAAGAGAACTCCTTTCTTTGTAATTTAACAAAAGAATTTTCTTTAATATGCACAGTTACAAATTCAGAAAATATAATTAATTAAATATTAGATTAACAGAATATTAAATGAGGTCACTCTTTCCAAATTGTATTTGGAATCGCGGTGATGGAAAATCTCGGCGATTTTCTCGGCACTTCTCGAAAGATTTGTCTTATAGCGGTTTTCACTAAGCGGTTAGCACGGCGGTTTTACGAAACGATATAGTAGCGAGACTATGACTCTGTTTGAGATCGATAATTCAAAAAAAAAGGAAAGAATTTCTTCGGTCGACCGACAGTAGTTGTTATTGAACGCACGCACAAGGCGAGCTCGTGATTTCATCTCGAGCCTGACTTTAAGCCTCATCAAAGTCAGAGATTCATTGTTCTTTAGCCTTTTCAAAACAATTCGGTACACGCAAACAGGCACCGGCAACGGAACATCGAAAGTTCTAGAACAATTCGATTCGCGCACGCGAGCGCCGCTCCGACGAATACGTCACGCGCTGTCACCAATCCCGCGTACGGATTTTCTGTCGCGCATGACTGTTACGTTGAACGTCGCTAGAAAAGAATCGAAAGCGCCAATCAATTTTGTACAACCAATGTCACGTGATAATTACGATTGTGGCTAAATTTAATTGAATTTCTCCCAAGAAGAAAGCCCGGACCGGAAGTAATAAATGCCTCGATCTCGCCGGTCCTCAAGGCAGATTGCGCAGATTGCTAAAATAGTCTACACCGCTCATACCGTCTACACCGCTTAGAATTCTTAGACTTCTCAGAGTTCTTATTTCTAGAAGTTCTTCGAGTTCTTAGAATCATAGTCTCGCTACTATACCGCTTCGTTAAATCGCCGCGCTAACCGCTTAGTGAAATCGCGATAAAACGACTCGTTCCGAGAAAATCGCCGAGATTTTCCATCACCGCGATTCCACATACAATTTTGGAAAAGGTGACCGCATTTGATATTTTGTTAATCTAATTTTTAATTAATTATATTCTTTGACTCTGTAACTGATTATATTAAAGAAAATTCTTTTGTTAAAATTAAAAGAAACGGAGTTCTCTTTACTGTCGTGCATCATATCAACCTTGTGCCGTTCTCTCACTCGAATCGTTCCGCGCGGTGCGCTCTCGCACATTTTCTGGTCCTTCGAGCCGGATTTTCGCCGGCATCCGCAGTGTCGAGTGCATCGCGTCCAATGCGAGCATCATCAAGAAAATCAGAGAGAGAAAAATTCGCAAGTGAAAGCATGAGTGACGAAATAGCCGCCTTGCTGAGCGCCCAGAGTGACATCCATGGTCGTATGGCCAGGTCAATAACCAATTTGAAGAAATTGGGGACGGCCAACATCACCCTCCACAATGTCGAAACCCGCTTGGCGCTTCTCGACCAGATGTGGACGGAATTCGAACAGCAACACAAGCTTATTCGAGCACATTACAAGGAAGCCTTCGATCAAAGTGAGTACAACACGTCTCAATTTGCCGATTCCGCCGAAAACACGTACGTGCAGCAGCGCGGCCTGCTGAACGAGTATCGGACGAAACTCATTGCGAAAGACCCGAGCTCAGCTTCCAAAACAGAAGGTAATGTGTCTTCCGGAAAACCGTCGCTGCCTCGCCTCAAGATTAGTTCGTTCTCTGGCGCATTCGAAGACTGGCCTACATTCTGAGATCTCTTCCAATCCATTGTCGGAAACAATTCATCAATCTCAGCAATCGAGAAATTTCATTACCTGAAAACGTGTCTGGAGGGTCCTGCCAAGGAACTGATTCAACCATTAGCGATGACCGAAGACAACTATCCACGCGCATGGGAGCTGCTAAGCGAGCGGTACGAAAATAAGAGAGAGTTATCTCGCTCCAATTTCTCCAAGTTTACCGCCGTGGCTAAGATGAAGAGCGAAAGTGCGGAGGAGCTCAACCGCGTCTTCAACGCCTTGACCAGGGTAGTCAACGGCCAGGAGAACATTGATAGGCCTATCAACTCTCATGGCTTCGATCTACTAACTCATCTTACCGTCGAGCTCTTCGATCCAAGAACTCGCCTGGAGTGGGAGTCACTCTCACGCGCCTCGAGCGACATGCCCACTCTTAAAGAGCTAATGAACTTCATAAACCAAAGAGCACTTACTCTTACAGCCGCCAAACCACAATCGCTCAAGGTCTCCGACAACCCGTCGCGATCTGCCAAGTCGCATCACGTCAAGAAACACACCGAGTCTTCTCAATGCGTTCTATGCAAGAGTAAGCACCACGTGATGGCGTGTGAAGAATTCAAGAAGAAATCCGCGGCCGACCGCAAGGCCGTCGCCGAAACTCACAGGCTGTGCTTCAACTGTCTCGGCTCTCATACATTCGCGAAGTGTCAGTCGACAAGGACGTGTGCTACGTGTAAGTCTCGTCACCACTCAATGTTACACGACGCGTACGTTTCACCGAAATCTCAAGAGGTCAGCTCACTGTCGGCAGTGCGACGCGACAACAACCACAAGGCCATTTTGCTCGCAACGGCGCGAATTTCCATCGCTGATCGTCACGGCAATCAGCACACCACACGCGTGCTCATCGACCAAGGTTCGGAAATCTCTCTAATTTCCGAGGCTCTGGTCCAACGCCTACGCTTGCCACGCTCTCGATCCTCAATCGAGGTCATCGGCATCAGCGGCAAGAGCTCCGGGCCCAGCCGGGGAAAGGTGACTCTCAAGGTGACCTCGGTAACAACAGGGACCGACTTCACCGTCGGAGCCTTTGTTCTGCCACGTCTGTCGCTTTATCAAGGCTCTCACGCAAGGATCAGAATGGAGTGGCCACATCTGAAGGGGCTCCAATTGGCAGATCCCGACTACGCAGCAAACGACGCTATTGAGTTGCTTTTTGGAGCGGAAGTATGCTCAATCATTCTCCAGGATGGTCTCCGCAAGGGAGGCCCCCAAGCGCCTATCGCTCAAAAGACGCTGCTCGGCTGGATCTTATCGGGAGGTTGCGACCGAGTAAACAACTCAGCACAACGCCACTCGCTTCAGTGCACAGCAGATCACGAGTTGGCCGACCTTGTGCACCGCTTCTGGGAGCAGGAGCGAGAAGTGCCCGCTCCCGTCGCTCTCACGCCAAAGGAGCAGCAATGCGAGGACATCTTCGCGCTGCAGCACCAACGCACTGCCGAAGGAAGATACATAGTGCGACTACCTTTTGCATCTCCGCCGACGACGCTAGCTGAGACGCGAAGACCTGCGCAACGACTCTTAGTCGCCATGGAGCGACGCTGCGAGAGAGACGCACGATTCGGCGATCTCTACCGAGCCTTCCTGAAGGACTACGAGGACCAAGGGCACATGGAATTGGCGCCAGAACCTCCGAATTCCAGCGAAGATCGGTGCTACCTTCCGCATCACGGTGTCCTTCGAGAATCCAGCACCACGACTAAGCTCAGAGTCGTCTTCAACGGATCGCAGCGTACAAGGTCTGGTGAGTCGCTCAATACGCATCTATTAGTTGGGGCTAACCTGCTGCCACCCCTCGCGAACGTGCTTTTGCGGTGGCGGTGGCACCGATACGCGCTAGTGGCCGACATCGAGAAGATGTATCGGCAAATTCTTGTGCATCCCGACGACCATAGACATCAGTGCATCCTGTGGCGACACCGCGTTGATGAGCCTGTACGCGAGTTCACATTAAAAACGGTCACTTACGGTCTCGCTTGCGCGCCATTTCTCGCCATTCGCACGCTGCGTCAGCTCGCCGATGACGACGGACCGCGTTTCCCTCGAGGCGCGAGTGCTTTACGACACGACTGCTACGTCGACGATATCGTAACCGGAGCGCACGATAAAGACGACGCTATCGCGCTCCAAGTCGAGCTACGCAACCTCTGCATGGCGGGCGGGTTCCCTCTCTGAAAGTGGGCCGCCAACTGTCAGGAACTTCTTCGCGACATTCCGCCTGAGTACTGTCTCACCAGAGACTCGCGGTCGTGGGACCTAGAAAACCACTCCACGCTGGGATTGCGCTGGTATCCAACCAGGGACGAATTCGCCTTCTCTGTTCCTCGTCGCACCGTCGTCGCGTTCACCAAGAGAAGTCTGCTGTCGGAGACCGCTCGACTCTTCGACCCGCTCGGATGGCTGGCTCCAGTAACCATTCAAGCGAAAATTCTGATTCAGTCGGCCTGGCTACAACAGCTAGAGTGGGACACACCATTGCCCTCAACCATCTCTGAAAGGTGGACGCGACTCTGGGAAGAGCTTCCCCTGCTTGAGAAGCTCAGAGTCGGCCGCTGGCTCGGCACCGGCGACACGAGCTCTCAACTCGAACTGCACGGCTTCGCAGACGCGTCCGAAAGAGGTTACGCCGCCGTGGTGTACCTCCGTATCACCGCGAACAACCACACGAAGACTCTGTTGTTGACCGCCAAAAGCAAGGTCGCGCCGATCAAGCTCGTTTCTCTCCCGCGACTCGAACTCTGCGCCGCCGCCTTGCTTACAAGCGTGCTCGTGCACACGCGCTCTATGCTGGACCTGACGAAAACGCCAGTAATCCTGTGGTCCGACTCCAAGGTCACGCTCCACTGGATTCGAGGTCATGCCTCACGCTGGAAAACGTGGCCAACAGGGTGACACGAATCCAGCAGCAGCTTCCAGAGGCTCAATGGCGCCACGTCCCGGGCAAGGAGAACCCTGCTGACTGTGCCTCCCGGGGACTGACACCAAGTGAGCTCCTCAGCCATTCCTTATGGTGGACGGGCCCGGCCTGGTTGGGCGGGAATTCGTCGCTATGGCCAAGCGTCAACCTCGAGCCACTCAAGGACGTACCAGAGCGGCGGGCCACAACACTCGCAGCAGTCGTCAGAAGCAACCTCGAGCCGGAAGAACTGCTCAGATTCTCGACGCTTCACCAGCTGCTCAGGGTGACTTCCTGGTGCGTGCGTTGGCGTCACCGTAGGCACGCGGTCGGTGCTGTGAACGGTCAGCACAACGAGTCGGCGCTTCTCCCAGCCGAACTCGACGCGGCGCTCATCAGGTGGATACGCATAGCGCAGGTACGGCATTACCAAGAGGAGAGAGCAGCTCTCAAGGACAAGCGCGACCTTGCCAGATCCAGCCATCTGCGAACCCTCAGCCCGTGCATAGACGAGCACGGAATTCTGCGAGTTGGAGGGCGCCTCAAGCACGCAGCGCTATCGTTCGACGAGCGCCATCCGATCATCGTGCCTCCAAGGTCATGGCTCACTCGCCTGCTGGTGGAAGCCTACCATCGCCGTACTCTCCACGGAGGAGTCCAGATGACCCTGGGCCTGCTTCGCCTCCGGTTCTGGATTCCACAAGGCCGAGCGGTGGTCAAGCGATGGCTGCATCAGTGCGTGACATGCACACAGTGGAGGGCTGCCACTCCGCAACCAAAAATGGGGAACCTTCCTTCAGGGAGAGTGACTCCTGCACGCCCATTTCTTCACGTGGGCATCGACTACGCCGGGCCCATTTTCATCAGGACGAGCAAAGGGCGGGGGCACAGCGCTCACAAAGCCTTCATCGCAGTTTTTGTTTGCTTTAGCTCCAAGGCCGTTCACCTTGAGGCTGTTTCAGCATACACCACCGACGCCTTCCTGGCTGCTCTCCGTCGATTCACATCTCGCCGAGGACTGTGCTCGGACATATATTCGGATTGCGGCACCAATTTTTTGGGCGCCGACCGGCAACTTCGCGAGATGCTTCGAGCCTTCTCGGCGGAAGGACGAAAGATCGCACACGTGGCTACATCGGAGGGGATCCGTTGGCATTTCAATCCCCCTTCGGCACCTCATTTTGGTGGACTCTGGGAGGCGGCCGTGAAATCGGCTAAGTATCACCTGCGCCGAACCATCGGCGAAACCAGGCTCACCTACGAGGAAATGAGCACCCTGCTCGCACAAGTGGAGGCATGCCTAAACTCCCGGCCCATGCAGGCCCTCTCAGACGACTCCGACGACCTCACGGCTCTAACACCAGGTCACCTGCTCATCGGGGCACCACTGCTGGCCATTCCTGAGCCATCCTTGTCAAACGAGAAGGAGAACTTGCTTTCCAGGTGGCAACTTATTCAGAGAATGCGAGACCACTTCTGGCAGAGATGGTCACGCGAGTATTTACATACTCTGGCTACCAGACCGAAATGGACCAAGGACGCTTTGCCACCACGCCTTGGATCGCTATGCATCCTGCGTTCCGAGCTCTCACCGCCAAATAAGTGGCCACTGGCACGGATCACGCAGCTGCATCCTGGAAACGACGGCGTGGTGCGAGTGGTTACAATCAAAACCGCCTCATCCGAATTAATTCGTCCTCTAGTCAAATTAGTTTTATTGCCAGAAGAGGCTAACGCGTTTATCTCGCACGCCAGTGCATCAAATGTAAAGAAGAACTTGAATTGATCGCGTGTACTTTCGTGAATCATTTCGTCAATGTTATTTATCAGATAATTCTCGTTTACGGCTCAAGTTCTTCCACGAATTCATTGTATTGTATCGCTTGCTTTATTTTCGCGTTTACTGTTTTTTTGGTAATCTCTATGCGTAACCTTATACATATGTCGTCACGGAGATGACGAGGCGGGCGGGATGTTCGAGATCGGTAATTCAAAAAAAAGGTAAGAATTCCTTCGGTCGACCGACAGTAATTGTTATTGAACGCACGCACAAGGCGAGCTCGTGATTTCATCTCGAGCCTGACTTTAAGCCTCATCAAAGTCAGAGATTCATTGTTCTTTAGCCTTTTCAAAACAATTCGGTACACGCAAACAGGCACCGGCAACGGAACATCGAAAGTTCTAGAACAATTCGATTCGCGCACGCGAGCGCCGCGCTCCGACGAATACGTCACGCGCTGTCACCAATCCCGCGTACGGATTTTCTGTCGCGCATGACTGTTACGTTGAACGTCGCTAGAAAAGAATCGAAAGCGCCAATCAATTTTGTACAACCAATGTCACGTGATAATTACGATTGTGGCTAAATTTAATTGGATTTCTCCCAAGAAGAAAGCCCGGACCGGAAGTAATAAATGCCTCGATCTCGCCGGTCCTCAAGGCAGATTGCGCAGATTGCTAAAATAGTCTACACCGCTCATACCGTCTACACCGCTTAGAATTCTTAGACTTCTCAGAGTTCTTATTTCTAGAAGTTCTTCGAGTTCTTAGAATCATAGTCTCGCTACTATACCGCTTCGTTAAATCGCCGCGCTAACCGCTTAGTGAAATCGCGATAAAACGACTCGTTCCGAGAAAATCGCCGAGATTTTCCATCACCGCGATTCCACATACAATTTTGGAAAAGGTGACCGCATTTGATATTTTGTTAATCTAATTTTAATTAATTATATTCTTTGACTCTGTAACTGATTATATTAAAGAAAATTCTTTTGTTAAATTAAAAGAAACGGAGTTCTCTTTACTGTCGTGCATCATATCAACCTTGTGCCGTTCTCTCACTCGAATCGTTCCGCGCGGTGCATTCTCGCACAGACTCTAAGAACTCTAAGAAGTCTAAGAAGTCTAAGAAGGAGGAACGGCGAGATCGAAGCATTTATTGCTTTCGGCCTGGGCTTTCTTCTTGGGAGAAATCCAATAAAATTTTGCCACAATCGTAATTATTACGTGGCATTGGTTGTACAAAATTGATTGGCGCTTTGGATTCTTTTCTAACGACGTTCAACGTAACAGTCATGCGCGACAGAAAATCCGTACGTGGGATTGGTGACAGCGCGTGACGTATTCGTTGGAGTGCGGCGCTCGCGTGCGCGAATTGAATTGTTCTAGAACTTTCGATTGTCCGTTGCCGGTGCCTGTTTGCGTGTACCGAATTGTTTTGAAAAGACTAAAGAACGACGAATCCCTGACTTTGACGAGGCTTAAGGTCAGGCTCGAGATGAAATCACGAGCTCGCCTTATGCGTGCGTTCAATAACAATTACTGTCGGTCGAAAGAGTTTTTACTTTTTTTCCGAATTACCGATCTCAAACATTCCCGCCCGCCTCGTCATCTCCGTGACGATATATGTATAAAAGTTACCGCGGGCGATGCTTGTTTGATCGAGAGCGATTACTGGCTGCAAATTTCTTTTGAGAGTGCGAACATTTGATTTACGCGGTAAATCATTTCGTTGTACTTGCGAACTTTTAACCTGAGTACTCGTGTACGACACAGCACGTCGGCGCACACGTACTTGCGTAAGTACTTGCGATGCGATGAATGCATTGAGATTACAATAAAACCGTAAACACGTACATAAGATACGCGATACAATACAATGAATCCGTGGAAGAGCTTGAAACGTGAACGAGAGTTATATGATAAAATACCATTGAAGCAATGAATCACGAACGTATAGGCGATCAATTCAAGCTCTCCTTTACATTCGATGCATTAGCGTGCGAGACAAACGCGGTAGCATCTTCTGGCAATAGAACTAATTCGACTAAAGAACGAATTAATTCGGATGAGGCTGTTTTGACTGTGACCACTCGCACTACGCCGTCGTCTCCAGGATGTAGCTGCGTGATCCGTGCCAGTGGCCACTTATTTGGTGGTGAGAGCTTGGAACGAATGATGCATAGCGATCCAATGCGTGATGGCAAAGCGTCCTTGGTCCATTTCGGTCTGGTAGCCAGAGTGTGTAAGTACTCGCGTGACCATCTCTGCCAGAAGTGGTGTCGCATTCGCTGGACAAGTTGCCACCTGGAAAGCAAATTTTTCTTCTTGTCCGACAAGGAAGGCTCGGGAATGGCCAGCAGTGATGCCCCGATGAGCAGGTGACTTGGTGTCAGAGCCGTGAGGTCGTCGGAGTCGTCTGAGAGGGCATGCATGGGCCGGGAGTTCAGGCATGCCTCCACTTGTGCAAGCAGGGTGCTCATTTCTTCGAAGGTGAGCCTGGTTTCGCCGATGGTTCGGTGCAGGTGATACTTAGCAGATTTCACGGCCGCCTCCCAGAGTCCACCAAAATGTGGTGCCGAAGGGAGGTTAAAATGCCAATGGATCCCCTCTGATGTAGCGACGTGTGCGATTTTTCGTCCTTTTGACGAGGAGGCTCGGAGCATCTCTCGAAGTTGCCGGTCGGCGCCCGAAAAATTGGTGCCGCAATCGGAATAGATGTCCGTGCAAAGTCCTCGGCGAGATGTGAAGCGACGGAGAGCAGCCAGAAAAGTGTCGGTGGTGTATGCTGAAACAGCCTCGAGATGAACGGCCTTGGAACTAAAACAAATGAAAATTGCGATGAACGCTTTGTGAGCGCTGTGCCCACGCCCTTTGCTCGTCCTGATGAATATAGGCCCGGCGTAGTCGATGCCCACGTGAAGAAATGGTCGTGCAGGAGTCACTCTTCCTGGAGGAAGGTTTCCCATTTTCGGTTGCGGAGTGGCAGCCTTCCACCGAGTGCATGTCACGCACTGATGCAGCCATCGCTTGACCACTGCTCGGCCTTGTGGAATCCAGAACCGGAGGCGAAGCATTCCCAGGGTCATCTGAACTCCTTCGTGGAGAGTACGGCGATGGTAGGCTTCCACCAGCAGGCGAGTGAGCCATGACCTTGGAGGCACGATGAGAGAATGTCGCTCGTCGAAAGACAGCTCTGCGTGCTTGAGGCGTCCTCCGACTCGCAGGACTCCGTGTTCGTCCATGTACGGGCTGAGGATTCGCAGATGACTAGATCTTGCAAGACAGCGTTTGTTTTCGATAGCATTCATCTCCTCCTGATAATGGAGTGACTGCACTATGCGAATCCATTGAAGGAGTGCTGCGTCGAGTTCGGCAGGGAGAAGCGCTGACCTGTGGAGCTGATTGTCCACAGATCTGACTGAGCGACTGCGGTGACGCCAACGCAAGCACCAGGAAGTCACTCTCAGCAATTGGTGTAATGAAGAGAACCTGAGGAATTCTTCCGGCTCGTGGTTGCTCCTGATGACTGCCGCGAGTGTGGTGGCACGTTGCTACGGTACGTCCTTGATGGGTTCCTGATCGACGCTTGGCCATTGCGTCGGATTCCCGCATAACCATGCAACCCGTCCACCACAAGGGATGGCTGAGGAGCTCGCGTGGTGTCAGTCCCCGGGAGGCACAGTCGGCGGGGTTGTTCTTGCCCGGGACGTGACGCCATTGAGCCTCCGGAAGTTGCTGCTGGATTCGTGATACCCTGTTGGCCACGTATTTTCCAGCGGGAGGCGTGACCTCGAATCCAGTGGGGCGTGATCTTGGAGTCTGACCACAAGATCAGTGGTGTTGCAACTAGTTTTAACACAGAGCGCGTGTGCACGAGTACACTTGAAAGTAAGGCGGTGGCGCAGAGTTCGAGTCGTGGGAGAGAAACAAGTTTAATCGGCGCGACCTTGCTTTTGGCTGTCAATAATCGAGTCTTTGTCTGATTGTTTGCGGTGATGCGAAGGTACACCACAGCGGCGTAACCTCTTTCGGACGCGTCTGTGAAGCCGTGTAATTCAAGCTGAGAGCTCGGGTCGCCGGTGCCGAGCCAGGCCGCGGCCGACTCTGAGCTTCTCGAGCAGTGGAAGTTCTTCCCAGAGCCTCTTCCACTTTCCAATGATGGTTGACGGCAATGGTGCGTCCCAGTCTAGCTGTTGCAGCCAGGCCGACTGAATTAGAATTTTTGCTTGAATGGTTACTGGAGCCAGCCTCGAAGAGTCGAGCGGTCTCCGACAGCAGACTTCTCTTGGTAAACGCGACGACGGTGCGAGGAGGAACAGAGAAGGCGAATTCGTCCCTGGCTGGATACCAGCGCAATCCCAGAGTTGAGTGGTTCTCTTGTTCCCACGACCGCGAGTCTCTGGTGGGGCAGTACTCGGGCGGAATGTCGCGAAGAAGCTCCTGGCAGTTGGCGGCCCACTTTCGGAGAGAGAACCCGCCCGCCATGCAGAGGTTGTGGAGCTCGACTTGGAGAGCGATAGCATCGGCTTTGTTATGCGCTCCGGTTACGAGATCGTCGACGTAGCAGTCATGTCGTAACGCATCTGCGCCTCGAGGGAAACGCGATCCGTCGTCATCGGCGAGTTGACGCAAAGTGCGAATGGCGAGAAATGGCGCGCAAGCGAGACCGTAAGTGACGGTTTTCAATGTAAACTCGCGTATAGGCTCATTAACGCTGTGTCGCCAAAGAATGCATTGATGCCTTTGATCGTCGGGATGAACAAGAATCTGCCGATACATCTTTTCGATGTCAGCCACTAGCGCGTACCAATGCCACCGCCACCGCAGAAATACGTTCGCGAGGGGTGGCAGCAAGTTAGCCCCAACTAGCAGATGAGTATTGAGTGACTCACCGGACCTTGTACGCTGCGATCCGTTGAAGACGACCCTGAGCTTCGTCGTGGTGCTGGATTCTCGAAGGACGCCGTGATGCGGAAGGTAGCACCGATCTTCGCTAGAATTCGGAGGTTCTTGCGCCAATTCCATGTGACCTTGGTCCTCGTATTCCTTCAGGAAGGCGCGGTAGAGATCGCCGAATCGTACGTCTCTCTCACAGCGTCGCTCCATGGCGATTAAGAGTCGTTCAGCAGATGTTCGCGTCTCAACCAGCGTCATCGGCGGAGATGCAAAAGGTAGTCGCACTATGTATCGTCCTTCGGCAGTGCGTTGGTGCTGCAGCGCGAAAATGTCTTCACATTGCTGCTCTTTTGGCGTGAGTGCGACGGGAGCGGACATCTCTCGTTCCTGCTCCCAGAAGCGGTGCACAAGTTCGGCTAGCTCATGATCTGCGGTGCACTGAAGCGAGTGATGCTGTGCTGAGTTGGTTACTTGGTCGCAACCTTCCGATAGGATCCAGCCGAGCAGTGTCTTTTGAGCGATAGGCGCTTGGAGGCCTCCTTTGCGAAGACCATCCTGGAGAATGATTGAGCATACTTCCGCTCCAAAAAGTAGCTCAATAGAGTTTGCTGCGTAGTCCGGATCAGCCAATTGGAGCCCCTTTAAGTGTGGCCACTCCATTCTGATCCTTGCGTGAGAGCCTTGGTAAAGCGAAAGACGTGGCAGAATAAAGGCTCCGACGGTGAAGTCGGTCCCTGTGGTTAACGAGGTCACGTTGAGCGAGGTCACCTTTCCCCTGCTGGGCCCGGAGCTTTTGCCGCTGATGCCGATGACTTCGATTGCGGATCGAGAGCGTGGCAAGCGTAAGGCGCTGGACCAGAGGCTCGGAAATCAAAGAAATTTCCGAACCTTGGTCGATGAGCACGCATGTGGTATGCCGATTGCCGTGACGATCAGCGATGGAAACTCGCGCAGTTGCGAGCAAAATAACCTTGTAGTCGTTGTCGCGGCGCACTGCCGACAGTGAGCTCACCTCTTGAGGTTTCGGTGAAACGTACGCGTCGTGTAACATTGAGTGGTGACGAGACTTGCACGTGGAACACGTCCTCGTCGACTGGCACTTCGCGAATGTATGAGAGCCGAGGCAGTTGAAGCACAGCCTGTGAGTTTCGGCAACGGCCTTGCGGTCGACAGCGGATTTCTTCTTGAATTCTTCACACACCATCACGTGGTGCTTACCCTTTCATAGGACGCATTGTGAAGATTCGATGTATTTCTTGACGTGATGCGACTTGGCAGATCGCGACGGGTTGTCGGAGACCTTGAGCGATTTTGGTTTGGCGGCTTTGATAGTCAGCGTTCTCCTTGTGATGAAGTCCAGCAACGTGTCGTGGTTTGGCAAGTCCGTGGAATCGCTCATGTGCGATTCCCACTCGAGACGCGTTTTCGGGTCGAAAAGCTCGATGACTAGGTGATTCAAAAGGTCGAATCCATGTGAGTCAATTGGTCTCCCAATACTTTCTTGGCCGTTCGCGACACTGATCGCGGCGTTGTTGATGCGGCTAAGTTCCTCGGCGGTATCGCTTTTCATTTTTGCACTGAGGTGAACGTGCAAAAATTGGAGCGCGACATCTCCCGTTTATTCTCATAATGCTTGCAGAGCAGCGCCCACGCGCGCGAATAGTTGTCTCCGGTTACTGCCAGCGGGCGTATCAACGCCTCCGCGGATCCTTCCAAGCAATGCTTTAAATGGTGAAATCTCTCTACGTTTGAGATAGACGGATTGTTGCCAACGATAGACAAGAATATATCCCGAAATGAAGGCCAGTCTTCAAACGCGCCCGAAAACGATCGGATTTTTAAGCGCGGCAGCGCCGACTTGGTAGAATAATCGGTTCCCGATTCACTTGGAGGAGCTGTACTTGATTTCTCAGCTTTGAGCTTTGTCCGGTAATCGTTCAGTAGGCTGCGCTGCTGCACGTACGTGTTTTCGACGGAATCGGCAAATTGAGACGTGTTGTACTCACTCTGATCGAAGGCTTCCTTGTAATGTGCTCGAATAAGCTCGTGTTGCTTTTCGAATTTCGTCCACAGCTGGTCGAGAAGCGCCGAACGGGTTTCGACTGCGTGGAGGGTGATGTTGGCCGTCCCCATTTTCTTCAAATTGGTCACTGACCTGGCCATGCGACCATGGATGTCACTCTGGGTGGTCAGCAAGGCGGTTATTTCGTCACTCATGATTTCTTTTCAGCACTAGCAAACTGAACGCGATGCACTCGACACTGCGGATGCCGGCGAGTATCCGGCTCGAAGGATCAGAAATGTGCGGGAATGCACCGCGCGACGGCGAAACGAGGCGGTGCGTTACCGTTTCTACCAATGTTGAGTGCACTCGGGTCCTTGATCGGCGGAGCAGCCAGCGTGGCAAAAACGGTAAACGATAGCAAAACCGCGCGACGTCAGCTCGAAGAGCTGCAACGTCACGATCGCGCGATGGAACAGGGTCGCGGACTGTATCTCGCTCCGTACAAATATGGACGCGGACTGTATCTCGGTCCATACAAACATGGATAGGGCGTAGCTGCAAAGAAAAAAAAAACGTCAAAAAGACGATAAAAATGCCGTCTGGCGCAACTACCAATGTACAATTGAACGAGCTCGCGAGACGTATGCGTGTACCATACTTTAGAGGCGTTTTCATGCGTAACGCGTTACCGACGAACGGTGTGCGCCGAAACGAAAGCGGTATCGTGAATCTGGACGATGCGACGGGGCCTGGTACTCACTGGGTAGCGTACGCGAAGAGGAACAATCGCGTCATGTATTTTGACAGTTTCGGTAATCTTCGACCGCCTAAGGAACTGGTGCGATATTTCGAGAACGACGCTATGGCGATAGAGTACAATCGCACGTCTCATCAGACGTACGATCAGAGTTTCTGCGGACAGATGTGTCTGCGGTTTCTGCAAACGGTAGACGCGCGTGAATTTAAAAAGCTCGACGAGGTGCTGTGAAATCTTAGTATTAGTCGAACGCTTTTTCCATCATGTCGTTGACGCTTACGCTGAGCGGAAAGAGCACCGTCCTCGCGGCGAATTACTTCCCCATCATAGATTTGAGTGACGGAGATTACGAGCTCGGTTTGGCGATTTTTGAGACTTATCACATGATACCGAACGTAAACGAATCGAACAACAAATTTTATTTCACCAAAGACGACGTGGAAATTACAATTCCCGAGGGTTCGTACGAAGTGCGAGATATAAATGAATTTCTGAAACGCGCGATTTTACGAAAACGTCCGCACCGCGACGCACTTGAAACCGTTGATGTAGTGGGTGATGACAATAACAATAACACTGATGATGATGATGATAATGATGAGGGTGAAGAATACCCGATTACGCTCCACGCAAACTACAACACGATGAAATGTGAGATTAGATGTGCGTACAAAATAAACTTTGACAAGTCCAACAGCATTGGATCGCTGCTGGGATTCTCGTCGAAGCGTATACTGCAGCCGCGAAGGTGGCACGAATCGGACGTGTCAATCAATAATGAATGTAAATGTTATCCGCGTAGAGTGCAACGTGACCGCGGGTGCATACAGCAACGGCAAAAGCGTGCACACGATACATAAATTTTCGCCGAGCGTGGCGCCAGGATATAAGATATCGGAGAGGCCGACGCAAATCATTTACCTGTCGATCATCGCACGGAGCATTACAGATCTAACGATAGCATCGTCGATCAAAACGGACGATTGCTTGATTTTCGAGGAGAAGAGATCACCGTTAGATTGCACGTACGACGGCGACAGTAATAACGTGAGCGTGAAATGCTCGTGCTGAACGGAACGGAGCGTACGCAGAGAGATAACGTATCAGGATCGGTGACGCCACAGCTCGATAACACTCGCTCAACTCAACGTTACATTTTTAAAGTCTTTGGGATTCGCGGTGCACAACATTTGAGATGACTGATATCTTAAACATTAAAGACGAGCCGATCTTCGACGATCGCATCGTCAAGATTGAGACTCACACGTACAACCCGTTCGCCAACATCACGTTTGGGTACAGCGACGAAATAAGAATACTCATACAGCAACAGGATCTGTATACACTGCCGTACGAAAGCTTTCTATATGTCGAGAGAAAACTGACGAAGAACAAAGTGGTCCAGGGTGCTCATGTGACATTGGGAAATAATTGCGTCGCGTTCATATTCGATGAGATTCGATATGAACTCAATGGTGTGGAGATTGACCGTAATAGAAATGTGGATATAACTAACACGCTCAAAAACTATGTAACAGTGTCATCCGACAGAAGCGTGATTCTACGGAATGCCGGCTGGGATGCGCAGACTACTGCAGCCGGATATTTTAATTTCTGTGTACCGCTCTATGTACTGCTGGGATTTTGCGAAGATTACAAACGTGTGGTAATCAACGCTCGTCACGAGTTGATTTTAATACGAGCGCGCAACGACAACAATTGTCTGACGGGAGATCCGGCGGTAGAGCCAACGCTCGAATTATTCAAAGTACAGTGGCGAATGCCGCACGTGTTATTGAGCGAGATAAATAAGCTGTTGATGCTGCGCGCTTTGGAGAGCGGACGATATCTGAGCATGGCTTTTCGTTCGTGGGATCTGTACGAATTTCCGCTCTTGCAGAGCACAACCAAGCATTCGTTGGCCATCAAGACGGCTACTCAGCTCGACAAGCCGCGCTACGTTATTTTCGCTATGCAAACAGGTCGAAAAAACGTCATGTCCCAGGATGTAAGTCGATTCGACGACTGCAAATTAACCAATGCGAAACTTTACCTGAATTCGGAATGTTATCCGTACGATGACTTGAATCTGGATTTTGACAAAAACAGATGTGCGATTCTGTATGACTTGTACGCGCGTTTCTGCAAGGGCTACTACGGATACGAGTATCTCGAGCCGAGTCTCACCTTTACAACTTTTTTACGTAATGGTCCATTCGTGATCATCGATTGCTCTCGACAGAACGAATCAGTCAAGAGTGGCACCGTGGACGTGCGATTAGACTTTGAATGTAAAGAGGATGTACCCGCAAATACAACAGCCTATTGTCTCATCATACACGATCGCGTGGTTCAGTATAATCCATTGACCAATGTTGTGCGCAAAATTACCTAAGATGCACCTCTGACACGATATAAGATCTACGATACGTCGCAATCGACCGCAATCGACCGCAGTCTTCTCGACAACATGCTCGTGCCAACGTTCGTGGATCTGCAAGGATTCATCGTTAACAAGAAATTTATCGTGAAGGAAGTAGCGGTGTTGAAACAGGGGACCGTTCTCACGCATTACATTTTTACGAGTCCCGTGCCATGGAAATTTTTGACAAGATCCGACAGGTCTTGCGCTTCCTGGTTGATTGCTTATCACCATGGATTGCAATGGGAGGACGGGACGATCCCGTACAACGAGGCGAAACGTCTAATTACGATGGCTATTTGAAGATGATGCTGTCGTGTATGTCAAGGGGCGCGAGAAACGAACGTGGCTGCAGAACTTGCTTCTGGACGATGAGCGAGAACGCATGTACATCGAGGCCTTGGACGCAGTTTACGAAGACATGGAATCTTTATCTAATCTAGATGTTACTAATATTATACGATGTGGACAACATGTTAAGAATTGCGCGTTACAAAATGTATTGAAAATATATAACTGTGGTGGTTGCAAAAGAATATTTTAAATAAAAATACGTTAACGTATTTATTATGTATTTCTTTTTCCTTCCTTTGTAATGTATAAACGTATGTATAAAAGTATGTACGTAGTACGTATATATGTACATATGTATGTATATATATGTATGTATGTATGTATGTATGTATGTATGTATGTATGTATAAACGTATGTACGTATGTATAAACGTATGTATAAATTCGTGACAAAGAAAAATACATAAAAAGATAAAACTTGATAAAACGTGTCGCGACGTGTCCGATCAGACAGTACATTTGACAGTACATATATGCAATGTATATAGGCAGTATATTAGACTTTTTTTTTCATTCAATCGTGAGCTTCAGTTACGAGCGTTAAGACATGGACGAATAAAGGAATATATACGTCGAAAATCAATCGAGCGAAAGGGGTACTGCCCATTGTCGCCAAGTCCGCCAAGTCCACCGCCTTCGAAGGAAAAAGCGAGATATTGGGAATATCCTGGAGAAAAGGTGTCAAAGTCACCAACGTGCTCATCACCAACGTCATCGATGCCATCGAAATATAAATCATAAAGTATAAGCATTAATAAACTCGCGAACAAAAAATAAAAAATAAAAAAACGTAGAAAGACTCAATAAAACGTGTTGCAACAAGTTCGCAATTCTTAAAAAAAGAGGGGAGAGTTATCCCCTCTTCAATTCTAGAAGTTTTATATATATATCGCAATTTACGCGGGTGCAATTAGTCTTGCGATACTCGCTTGTACGAACGGTTGAAAAATGTACTACGCTGAAGACAGCAACGCATCGTACGAAACGAAGAAGAACTGCAGTAACATGTAAGTTTTAACATCCTATATGCAAAAGAAACGTTTTTTTTTAACATTATGTATTTTTTTTAACATTATATATATATACACAGCATGGAACATCGCAAGATGCGTTTATTGGGTAGACGTTACGATCTGACGACTACGGGCTATAAATTTTTGGAAATTGGAATCAACGTTGGTCCACCGAGTTACGTGGAGATCGCCCTGGGAGATCATCGCGGACATGAACTGCTGCTGTCTCTCGAAACGTGGAAAGGTTTCTACGAGCAGCGATGGAATGTTTACAAGATGCTGCGAAACGAATATAAGGACAATTTTATAAGTGTTGGACCGTTAACCGTCAGCGTTTGCATGCTGAACGATGCTACGCTCGTACGTCTCAATTCTTCGTCCGTACGCATGATGATGACCGAAACGACGCTACGACGTATGTTTGAGTTTGACGAATGTATCGATGTAACGTTCGAACGATTAACCCGACTCGTCGATACGGTTAATGTCAAGTATACGCGATTCTCCAACATCGCGTCCAAAAACGCTATACGCGATAGTGATATTTTTAACAAACATCAGCTCGTCGATTGCGAGCTATTGGCTTTAGTTTTTAATACGTAAAAAAAAAAGAAATGATGTAATAATATGTGAATAAAAAATTTTTTTTGTTCATATCATTATATATATGTACTTTCTTTACTTCCCATCCGTCTATCCATCCATCCATCCATTCATCCTATATCTCGACGCGCTATAGCGATAACTTTTCGTGACGGCACTTATGATCTAAAGTGTTTTATATACAACTGCCTCTCACCCCCTATAGATCCTAGGCAGGCTCGCTTCTCAACGGCGAAGATCGATTCTCAACGTCAGTCTTTGTTCTGCTTTGTCCGCGCGCAAGACGTGTTAAGACGTGAGTGATATTTTTTTTTTCCCCCAATGTGCAACAATATTCTACTATTTTAGCGTTAATGATAGAATATTGTTGCACATTTTCTGTGATTAAGTGAAATGATAATTTTTTATTGTGCAGTTATAACATGCAAAAACAACAACAAAAAGTTGAGGAAACTGCCTCCTCCTCCTCCTCCTCCTCCTCCTCCTCTTTCTTAGACGATATTGAGAATAATATCACAGTTGATCTCACTAAATTAAATATAGATCAATTAGAAGTGTTCAATCGCCTCATTGCCAAGGTGGATGATCACAGGCATGTGTGCATCAATAGAGTTGCGTTCAAACACCTCATCGACAATCTCGATAAGGCTGTGAAGGAAGAGGAAATGGAAAAGGAAATGAAAGAGAAAGTAGAAGAAGAAACTAAAGAGGAGAGCGTTTCCTCCTCCTCCTCCTCTTTCTCAGAGGAGAGTCAGAGTGATATCAGATCTCACTCAACTATACGTCAATTAGAACTGTTCCATCGGATCATTGAAATTGCCGATGAGGACGATCTCAGGCATGTGCGCGTTAAAAATTGCGCAAACACCTCTTCGACAATCTTGATGAGGCTGTGGAAGAAGAAGAAGAGGAAGTGGAAGAAGAGGAAGTGGAAGAAGAGGAAGTGGAAGAAGAGGAAGTGGAAGAGGAAGAGGAAGTGGAAGTGGAAGAAGAAGAAACTGAAGAAGAGAGCGTCTCCTCCTATTTCTTAGAGGAGATTCATGATAATATTATAATTGATCTCACTCGAATACGCATAGATGAATTAGGACTGTTCTATCGCCTCATCGAGGCTGCTGATGAGGCTGACGATCTCAAGCGAGTAAGCATTAATAGAATTGTGTTTAATTGTCTCATTTACAATTTCGATGAGGGTTTGGACGAAGAGGAAGAGGAATAAGAATTCAGTGGAAGATGAGGAGGAGGAGGAAGAGGAGGAAGAATAAGAGGAGGAAGAAGAGGAGGAGGAAAAGGCGGTGGAGGAAGAAGAGAAGAATAAGAAGACGGTGGGTAAAGAAGAAGAGGAAGAGGAAGAGGACTAAGAATTCAGCGGAGGATGAGGAGGAGGACGGAGAGGGAGAGGGTGTGGAGAAGGTAAGAATTTTTTTATTATATAGGTTTTTTTTCTTCCTTTTTTTCTTTAATATTTCTTGTTCGCGTTATAATATTGATACGCATTTAGGGGTGGACTCCGCAGTGACTGCCTGAAACGCATTTTTTTGGGATAGACGCGGGGTCTGCGGAGGCGGCGGTCCCAATAGTACATGACACCACAACAGCACTTTAGGATGGACGCGGGGTTTGCGGTGGCGGCGGTCTCAATAGTACATGACACCGAAGATCGATTTTCAGCGTCAGTCTTTGCTGAATTTGCATGCGAGTGAAAGTTTTAACGTGATAATATATAACGTGATTTTTTTTCCCCAAAGTGTAAAAGTATTCTACTATTTACGCTAAATAGTAGAATATGTTTATTAAGTGATAATACTGTGAATTTTTAAAAACAATTTTTTTTGTCGATTTTTTTAAGATTATTTTTCAACGATGAGCAACTTGCAAGATTTAATTCGAATTAGATACGAGTATCCCATGGAAGGAGTAAGTTGTTTTTTTTTTATCAAACATTTTAGTGATTTTTGCGCTTCATTTTAGTGATTTTGCATCTTTTTACTTTTCAGTACCTCATGGTCAACAACGAGCCGCAAGTCCGGCTACAATTACGGGACGAGGTGGGGGTGCAAATTATCCCCTCAGTAAGTATAACAAATAGATTTATTTTCTATTTTTTTTTCTTTTTCCTTTTAAATTCATTTTGTTCATTTTTCAGCCTGTATCTCGATCTTTTATCCAGATCAGAGGCTTCATTAACATAGCCACTTGGCGAATAAGAAGAAACGAAAGAGAATGCGACCGGGAGAATCAAGTCGACATGTAGGAAGAAAGGGATTTCTTTCTAGCAGAATTATTTGGTCTCCGACCAAATACGAGCCTGATCCGGAGCCGGAAGACTGGAATTGTATCATAAATTTATTAGGTGTTGGAATTAATTCGTAGCGTTTTTAAATGAAAGAATGTTATTTATTTCACATGAGCATTAAAAAATACATTAATGAAAGTACTTCCCATCACTTGTAAAACGCTACGAATTAATTCCAACACCTAATATATATGTGAATTTCTCTTCTTATATGTTACATTCTTCTCATATGTTACATGCTAATGTAACGCTTTTGTTTTACAGAAACGACGGCTATCATTTTTTTTTAATTTGGGGACGCGGCGGTGGTGGTGGCACTGGTGCCTGCGACGGGGTGGCGGCGGTGGCGACAGCGTCTGCGATGATGGGTGGCGGTCCCCAATAATACGTGACACCACACATGGCGACATATCAGTAAACGTAAACATCGATAGCGCCGGGACTTCCAGCGCCTCCCCTCCCTTCCCCACGTCTACCAGTACTCCCCGCGCCTACTCTCCCGCGCCTATGAGTATCCCCGCGCCCCGCGCTCCCCTCAGAGGACCTGAGTTAGAACTATTATTCCTACTTATCTCGTACCCCTCGATAAATTAACGAATCGCAATTTACCGATCCTTATTAACAATATATTATCGACAAATTACGTTACTTTTCACTTATAGAATCGCTTATACCATTTAAATATCTTTTAACCAATACGATAATGATACCGAAAATCGTTGTTAAAAAATAATACCGACGTTTACCGAGTTAGAAAATCCAGCCGCAGGATCGAGTCGCGAGTATGCGAGGAGATGGATGCTTTACTCATAAAGAACACTCTCGTATACATCAAATTAAACTGTCGATTGCTCCTCCTGCAGCTTCATCAATAAATATTGCGGGGGCTATGATTTATCCTCGTCACAAGTGTGTCACTGTTTTGTCCATTTATATGTAGACCACCTAGATTTTTGATAGCGGAATTAAATATTCTCGAAACTTGTTTATCTAATATAATATAATTTATACAACAGATGTCATCATCTGCCTGGGCGATTTAAATATAAATATGCTGAATAAGCATGATGCGACAACTCGGTATCTATGCAATATTATGTCACATTTTTAATATCACATTTTTCACTGAAACAGCTCATAGATACTCTGACGCGACACGATTTCACTAATTAATATAATTTTTATAATGTCGGATATTACCATCAAAAACACTGGCGTGATTGACTCTATAGCTATCACTGATCACTTAACTATCTTTGCTATTTTGAAATTGATAAAACCTCATCATGGATAAATTTTAATTTAAATTTTCCGTTATATGATCACAAACAAATCTCGGCATCCCAATGTCATTAGGACCGCTATTGAGACAGTATTCGGCATGGACAGCGCTACATTACAACGTGCGTGCAAACGCTTCAGATTAAGAATAGAGGCCGTCATTCAAGCTAATGGAGGATATATCGAATAATTATACTCTACAAGGATTTCCCAAGTGCCATGTAAAAGGATTTTTTGTAATATATAATTTTTCATTAAAAAATTTTGTTTAAAGAAATTGTTCGATTTGTCCGGATTTTGGTGACGCACCTATATATATTATATATATATATATATATATATATATATATATAATATATGAAATAAAACTTTACATAAAAGAAACATATGTAACATATTAATCGCGATAATTATTACTTAATACAGGAACATAAAAAAACATATGTTGAACTAGCATCTTATATTAATCTTCATTCTTTTTGTGAAAGAGAACTCAAAAACAATAGTTGGTTTAAGTGCTCACTAGTTACTATTCGTAGTGCCTAGAGAAATGGCATCACTGGCAACCGATGTTGAGTAAAAATTAATCGGACATCGATTAATTGATCAGAGAAAATATTGAGTAAAAATATTCGTTTCAGCCAAAGAAATCATCGATGCATCGATTAACATCGCCCATCCCTACATTCTTGCTGTGGCTGAGTAAAGGATGTGTGAAGTCGCCGCTGACGGAGAATTTTCGAGAATCGCTACCGTGAGGAGAATTGCCGAAGAGGATGAAGGATGGATCAGAATGCCGAAAGTGATACGAGTGTCGCCTTCGTTGCTGTAAAGCTGTCGATCCGGGTTCCTAGCTTCGAGATCGCATGTGAAAAGCTCGCGGAAAGCGGCCAGTTTAATGCTGTGTAGAGTCGGGAAAACACGTGCCATCCTCTCAAGCATTGTGATTAGGTGAAATCTTAGCTGTCGAATAGCGCTCGCCTTTCTTGCCACAGTCGAATCATATTAGGCTTTCATGTTGTCGTATATGTGATGCCGTGTCGAAATGATTATTGTGATCATGTCACGTTTTCAAGTTAACGTTCGACTACGGCATTACCTTCCCGAGTAACGGTTTTACTTTGAGTACCAGTTCTTGCACGCTGTCGAGAGATCTTGCGAGTAATCGATTGTCGTTATCAGTCCCCCCCCCCCCCCCGAAAGTAACCGCAGAGAGAAGTAAAAGCTCGTATTGTAGAATACGGTTGTCGCTCGCGTTAGAAGTAAGTCATCGTTCCGCTTTCGTGGAAGTAGATTATATTGAATCCAGCGGAGGGAGCAAAGCTCCGGAGATTGCATGTAAACGATTTGCTGAATATAATTGTTTTTTATTTCTTCGTTATTTCATGTGTGATTCTTATAGTCTATCTCTCTCGCCCTCCAACAATTTCCCCATCTTTGACAATTCTGCCGTCGCAGATTAATTACGAGTGAAAGTAGAAGAGAATATTGAAGTGAGAGTGGCACGCTCTCTCGCTTGCCTGGCGCCCAATTATTTAGTGAGAAGCTCTGAGATTTGTGGAAAACCCATCTAGTCAAGATATTACGCTGTCGAGTGAAAAGAGTACTTTTACGAGGAGAGCAAGAAGCACATGACGAAGTTGTGTCGTCGCTCGCAAGTTCGATTACAGTGTAGTGTTCGATCACAGACATAGTGTTTTCGATCAATTCAATGATTGAAGTAAAGATGTAGTGTATCTCCTGCGCCCAGTTATACGGACGCATATACCAGGTGTAGAAATATGAAACCGGAATTTTCCTATATATGGCACTAGCTATAAGGACCACAAGACCGCATCTGCAGCGCCATCATCTCTCTCTAACAGCTGACGAAGATTTCCAACATACAACAACCCAAGTTCCATACACCGGTATATTTTTTTCTAACCTTAAACATGTCGAGTTTTGTGCCTATGAACTACGATTTGCGGACAGCATTGGTTTTCTGTTATCATTTGAAGAAACTGCTGCAGAATCGCATCGAATGCTTGTCGAAGCTTACGGTGAAAAACATGCTCTTGGTAAAACACAGTGTTTCGAGTGGTTCAAAAAATTCAAAAGTGGTGATTTTGACGTGAGAAACGAAGAGCGTGGGAAACCACCGAAAAAGTTCACAGACAACGAATTGCAAGCCTTATTGGATGAAGATGATACTCAAACTCAACAAGAACTCGCGGATCAATTGAATGTAACGCAGAAAGCCATCTCCATTCATTTGAAAGCTATGGGCAAGATTCAGAAAGTGGGAAAATGGGTTCCGCATGAACTGAATGAAAGACAGCAAGAAAATCGAAAAACCACTTGTGAAATGCTGCTCGACAGATACAAAAGAAAGTCATTTCTCCATCGAATCGTCACAAGTGATGAAAAATGGATATATTTTGAGAATCCTAAGCGTAAATCATGGGTGAATCCAGGCGAACCATCGACATCCACTGCAAGACCAAATCGCTTTGGAAAGAAGACAATGCTCTGTGTTTAGTGGGATCAGAAGGGTGTAATCTATTATGAGCTGCTAAAACCTGGTGAAACCGTTAACTAATCGCTACCGACAGCAAATGATCGATTTAAATAGAGCATTACGTGAAAAACGACCGGAATATGGAAAAAGGCAACACAAAGTCATTTTGCTTCATGATAATGCTCCATCACACACAGCAAAACGGGTCAGGGAAACGATCGAGGCGTTCAGTTGGGAGATATTAGCGCATGCGGCTTATTCTCCAGACTTGGCTCCGTTCGATTATCATCTATTCGCATCACTGGGACATGCTCTCGCTGAACAACTTCAATTCGTGAAAATGTACGAAAATGGCTCGATAACTGGTTCGCTTCAAAAGAAGAACTGTTTTTTTGGCGTGGCATTCATACATTGCCGGAGAGGTGGGAAAAATGTATAAATAGTAATGGAGATTATTTTGAATAAAAAATTTTTTATTATTTTCAAACAACAGACGTGTAATTTTTACAAAAAAATTCTGGTTTCATACTTCTACATCTGATACTCGGCAGAGACATTATTTTGTCTCTTGATATGTAAATGTATCATTTAGAAATAAGTTTTGTTAAAAGATTAATTTAAGTGATAATTGTAAATTGGTTTTTACTATTCCTAACACATTAATAAGTTTCATAAGGAGAGGAAAGGATGATTTAGAACACGTTCAGAATCAAAATGTGGTCTACAAAATATCTTGCGAGGATTGTGATGCCAGTTACGTTGGCCAAACTAAAAGACAAATAAAGATCAGATTGCATGAACATGTTTCTGATATCAATATAAGTTCAAAATCTCCATCAGTGATTTCCAACATCGTATAGAGGAGAATCATAACTTTAAATGGGATAAAGTGGAAATATTAGATGTAGAGCCTTCATATAATAAAAGGTTGATATCTGATATGGTCCATTAAAAAAACAGAAGCATGGGATTAATAGACAAAATGACACGGAGTCTTTGCCGGATTTGTATTCTGACATTATACATTCTCTTTCTCCTTTCTAACATCTTCTTTCTTTTTCCCTCTATTTTTCCGTTTTCCGTTCTCGATAATGTTTTTCTGTTTGACATTTCGTTTTGTGACATCGTTTAAGTCAGAAGCTCGTTACCTTTGCGAATTTGCTTATAATAACCTATTAAATTAAAAAGACTTTTTTATTGTACCCGAAATGGACTACATTTTACATTTTTTTCTCGTTGTGTATTATTGGACTCTTAACAGATTTACTAAGGTATATCATCATATTTTTAATTTTTATGTGATTAATATTAATTCTTTTTGTTTACGGTTACTTTTCCAGAACTTTCTTATGACTTTGTTATTAGGTGTTGGAATTAATTCGTAGCGTTTTTAATGAAAGAATGTTATTTATTTCACATGAGCATTAAAAAATACATTAATGAAAGTACTTCCCATCACTTGTAAAACGCTACGAATTAATTCCAACACCTAATAATTCTTGATAAAAATGACTCATAGCGTATTACACAGAAAGAAGAAAGAATTTTTTGTTAAGGAATTGTAAGAATATTGTAAGACTATATATGAATTTTTAATTTAGAACGATGTTTATATTATTGTAAGATTGCATTGAAAATGACTCGATCGGAGTTGAAACGTTTATTTTATTTTATTTTAATTGTTTTGTATTAATTTTGTTTATTTAAATTAAAATTCTTTTATACGTTATTGGCTCTTTGCCCTTCTTTTATACCTTCTTTTATACCTTTTATTCAATGTGTTTCGACGTTGCAGCAATCAGTATAGATTAATAATCAATATAAAAGAATATAGATATAACATTGATAAAACATTAACACTTTAACGTTCAACATTGCAACATTTCAATAATATTCTTTCAACTTTCTGTGCTGTGATATACATACAATTATATTTTATAACATTATTTTCTTATAATCACATTCAAATTTTTTATTTTGCTCAAATTTTCATCCCTTGATAATAAAGAATATTGTACAAGACTTGTGAGATATATGGATTATATACATATTATGGTACTGCTATCCGAGAGAAAGCAATGAATCTATTTATATGTATACACATTATACGCAAGTACAAGATATTGAGACACATATGTAATTATTATTATATTACGAGTATTACTTGCATATTGATAAATGTATTCATGTATTGTCATGTAACAATTACTATAGATGCAACTTCATCACTAGATGCAAGAAACTAATTAGTAGACACTGGCCATTGTATAATTATTCCAGAGACGCGAGTACCGTAAAGTATGACATGGAAGTTTGTATGATCTTAAAAGCATTAGGTTCAAATCGTATTATTAAAATCATCTTGTGTCACAATTATAATATATACATGTTTGTGCAGATATCACTTTATTTTTACCATGGTGAAATTCTCCCTTGAAAAAATGTAAATCTTGCAGGCGGTCAAGAAAACAGGATGAAAGGCTTTTTGCATGACAAACAAAAGCATCCTTTGTGATTTGGGGGATGTTTTATACCAAAGACTATTGTAGCTGCATTGTATATACTTAATTAATTCACTGTCATCAGTAATACACATATGCTAATTAAATTCCGTAATAGTATATGTTACATTTTCCAAAAAAATTTTTCTTACATTTTATCGCGCGTTTGAAGACTGTGATCTATTAACTTTTGTCCTTCGAAACTGAGGCAGAATAGATGAATCAGTTGACTGAGGACATATACTACGTATCTCACCACTATAAAAACGCTGGCATTGTGCTGCGTGATCTTCATGCAGTATGAAAAGTGTAACATTTTAAACATTTGCATTTATTTTTTCGCAATTTTATGAAATGTATCTGATCCTATATAACTGCAGTATAAAGAATGATAGAATCTTGAAATAACAAATAAATACGTACTTGTAACAAGGTAATGCTAATCATTACTGTATTTAATGCTATTTGTAGAGCCAGCGTTATCGAAAATGTATCTTCGATCAGTTGAGCAAATCTATGACAAAAATGAGGGACTAATATTGGGTCGATTTGTGTTGATGGTCATATATCTAGTGACAAAGTACCGCGGATACTTTTTTTAGATGATCCAATAATAATATGAATCAAAATTTCTCTCCCTGTCTCTCTCTCTCTCTCTCTCTCTCTCTCTCTTTTTCTCCATTGCCAGATTACTTACTTTAAAGCTTTTCGGTGCGTATATACGGAAAATGCAATTCGCTTGCGAAACGTGTCACTTGCACGAGAATGTAAAACTGTTATGGTATCACTTTCATATTCATTACATTTATACATCAATCGTTCGAATCGAAATCTGCAAATATATTCACAATGATATGTATATGAATTTCGCTAATATTACGTCAATTGTTTTTACCCGCCTAGGGCGAAAATACTGCAGACATGTTCTATATAAGTTAGAAGCATACAATCGTGAGCCACTATTCCGGTCACTGCTATTTCCCAGACCACGACAGCGTGCCAAAAAATATAGAAAAAATATTCTTTTTCGTCAACAAAATAATATCCTGGATGAACTGACAGTATAGGACGAGATTCGTTGAGAGGTAATACGATATCTAGTAGTGGCGGTATAAGTGACATACACAGGAATAGAAATGCGGATATGAAGCAATATACTGCAACAAATCATAATATATAAAATATAGTCGTCACAAATAAAGACATATTTCGTCCAACAATTCTGAATTACAAATTTAAAAAATAATTTCAAGTCGCTATTTTCGAAAACAATAAAGATCGATATATGTAGGAGAGATCGGGGCTAATAGACTTTTCAGTTTCGAATTTTTACAGACAAAATTAAGAAACTTATCGAAAAAATGAATTCTATGTTAGTTACTACCTAATAATATTTTAATAATAAGGGGAAACTGATAATTAATATGAAAAAAATGCATTTTTTAATGCATTTCATCTGATTCAAGTTCACTAGTCCCGGAACCGGGGTAATTCGATTAAGATTATTAAAATAAAGATTAATGTGTTTTAAGCTGCATTTTTTGTTACATATTAATAAAACTTTTATAAAAATATATTTTTAACATAAACATTCACTTCGCAGGACAAAACAATACTTCTTTTTGCAAAATTTGTTCATTTCGTGCAAAACACATCGAATAAGTCTAATTTTCGAGATTGGACATGAGGGAACTAAACTTATAATATTTACCACTGAGGAAAATCTCTTTAAAGGAATAACATTTTGAATAAATACTATGAGTCGTTATTAAATGAGTCATATAGTTCCATGCTATGGTTAGTTTACTATCCCTATCCGTTCATTTTTTAAAAACATTAACAATATATGATAACAAAGACACATAAACAAAAAAAATCTGTTGGACTTTATTAAGTAAGAATTACACTTACTATTTAAAACTAGAAATCAAATATTTCAGACAATTATATACGATTGTAAAACAAAAATTTTAAGAATAAAAATATTTACTTAGATGTACGATTTTTTAAAATTGTGGCATAACTTCTTTCATAGATAGTATAAAAGAAGGGCAAAGAGCCAATGACGTATATAAAAAAAATTATAATTTAGATAAGCAAACTTAATACAAAACAATTAAAATACAATAAAATAAAAAACCGTTTCAACTCCAATTGAGTCATTTTCAATGCTATCATACAATAATATAAATGTCGTTCTAAATTAAAAATTCGTACATAATCTTACAATATTCTTACAATTCCTTAACAAAAAATTCTTTCTTCTTTCTGTGTAATACGTTATGAGTCATTTTTATCAAGAATTAACAAAGTCATAAGAAAGTTCTGGAAAAGTAACCGTAAACAAAAAGAATTAATATTAATCACATAAAAATTAAAAATATGATGATATATCTTAGTAAATCTGTTAAGAGTCCAATAATACACAACGAGAAAAAAATGTAAAATGTAATCCATTTCGGGTACAATAAAAAAATCTTTTTAATTTAATAGGTTATTATAAGCAAATTCGCAAAGGTAACGAGCTTCTGACTTAAACGATGTCACAAAACGAAATGTCAAACAGAAAAACATTATCGAGAACGGAAAACGGAAAAATAGGAGGAAAAGGATAGAAGATGTTAGAAAGGAGAAAGAGAATGTATAATGTCAGAATACAAATCCGGCAAAGACTCCATGTCATTTTGTCTGTTAATCCCATGCTTCTGTTTTTTAATATGGACCATTTCTGATATCAACCTTTTGTTGTATGAAGGCTCTATATCTAATATTTCCACTTTATCCCATTTAAAATTATGATTCTCCACTATACGATGGTTGGAAATCACTGATGGAGATTTTGAACTTATATTGATATCAGAAACATGTTCATGTAATCTGGTCTTTAATTGTCTTTTAGTTTGCCGTAATTGGCATCACAATCCTCACAGGATATTCTATAAACCACATTTTGATTCTGAACGTGTTCCAAATCATCCTTTCCTCTCCTTATAAAACTTCTCAATGTGTTAGGAATAGTAAAGCCAATTTACAATTACACATATTAACAATAGGTATAAATCTTTCGGATATCGTATTAACATATGGAATCGTAAAGAACCTCCTCCCAGTGTCATTCTTATTCTTATTTAAATTATTAAATTTATTAATGTGATATTTTATTCTATTATGAATAGTCGAAAAAATAAAACTTAACGGATATCCATTCTGTAAAACAAATCTTAATAGCGTCAATCAAATTATTTTGTTGGAATTTCGGATGACACAAACAAAAAATCTTATCCACGACACCATAAATCACACTTCTTTTATGACAAAGTGGGTGGTGTGAATGGAAATTAAGAAATCTGCCGGAAAAGGTTGCTTTACGGTATATGTACATCAAAAATGAGATTCCGTTCATCGATAATTAACATCGTATCTAAGAAATTTATTTTTCCATCACCTATCTCCATGGTGAACTGTAATCTAGTATGTAATGAATTAAAAACATCCAAAATATCATAAATACTTTCAGAAGGAGCTAAGATAATATCATCGACGTATCGGTAGTAAAACAACAGATGACAAGGCAGCATTCCAATAGCTATCTTTTCAAAATCCTGCATAACAATACTTGCAACAACCGACAAAGGTGAATCCATGGGGGTCCCAAAAATCTGTTTATATATTTTTTTATTAAAAATGTACTTTCGAATAAAAATACATATGAATTAATAACTAAAGATCCTACTAAAAAACTTACGGGTGATTTACGTAACTTGCTTGGTAGGTGGAAAGGAAAAGGATTAATAGATGACTTGACGTATCGGATGTTGCGTACGACTGATGGGGTCATTCCTAGGGCTTATGGTTTGACGAAGATACACAAACAAAACTATCCGTTGAGAATTATTGTCTCATCGTTAAATAGCCCATTATATAATTTGTCATTATTTTTGCATAACATTATTGCAGATTCTATACCGGAGACGCCTAGTTTCATAAAAAACAGCTGACTTGATTAATAAACTTAAAAATGTAAAGCTGGAATCAGATTCTGTTTTGGTTTCCTTGGATGTAGTATCCCTATTCACTAACATACCTATAGATTGGCATCTGATAGTGTGGTTGTGAGGTGGGATGCTATATCTAAGAAAACTAAGATTCCTTTGGACGAGTTTCTGATAGCCTTTCGTATGGTTCTGAATTCGACAGTTTTCATTTTTAATAAAAAAATATATAAACAGATTTTTGGGACCCCCATGGGTTCACCTTTGTCACCGGTTGTTGCAAGTATTGTTATGCAGGATTTTGAAAAGATGGCTATTGGAATGCTGCCTTGTCATCTGTTGTTTTACTACCGATACGTCGATGATATTATCTTAGCCGCTCCTTCTGAAAGTATTTATGATATTTTGGATGTTTTTAATTCATTACATACTAGATTACAGTTCACCATGGAGATAGGTGATGGAAAAATAAATTTCTTAGATACGATGTTAATTATCGATGAACGGAATCTCATTTTTGATGTACATATACCGTAAAGCAACCTTTTCCGGCAGATTTCTTAATATCCATTCACACCACCCACTTTGTCATAAAAGAAGTATGATTTATGGTGTCGTGGATAAGATTTTTTGTTTGTGTCATCCGAAATTCCAACAAAATAATTTGATTGACGCTATTAAGATTTGTTTTACAGAATGGATATCCGTTAAGTTTTATTTTTTCGACTATTCATAATAGAATAAAATATCACATTAATAAATTTAATAATTTAAATAAGAATAAGAATGACACTGGGAGGAGGTTCTTTACGATTCCATATGTTAATACGATATCCGAAAGATTTATACCTATTGTTAATATGTGTAATTGTAAATTGGCTTTACTATTCCTAACACATTGAGAAGTTTTATAAGGAGAGGAAAGGATGATTTGGAACACGTTCAGAATCAAAATGTGGTTTATAGAATATCCTGTGAGGATTGTGATGCCAATTACGGCAAACTAAAAGACAATTAAAGACCAGATTACATGAACATGTTTCTGATATCAATATAAGTTCAAAATCTCCATCAGTGATTTCCAACCATCGTATAGTGGAGAATCATAATTTTAAATGGGATAAAGTGGAAATATTAGATATAGAGCCTTCATACAACAAAAGGTTGATATCAGAAATGGTCCATATTAAAAAACAGAAGCATGGGATTAACAGACAAAATGACATGGAGTCTTTGCCGGATTTGTATTCTGACATTATACATTCTCTTTCTCCTTTCTAACATCTTCTATCCTTTTCCTCCTATTTTTCCGTTTTCCGTTCTCGATAATGTTTTTCTGTTTGACATTTCGTTTTGTGACATCGTTTAAGTCAGAAGCTCGTTACCTTTGCGAATTTGCTTATAATAACCTATTAAATTAAAAAGATTTTTTTATTGTACCCGAAATGGATTACATTTTACATTTTTTTCTCGTTGTGTATTATTGGACTCTTAACAGATTTACTAAGATATATCATCATATTTTTAATTTTTATGTGATTAATATTAATTCTTTTTGTTTACGGTTACTTTTCCAGAACTTTCTTATGACTTTGTTAATTCTTGATAAAAATGACTCATAACGTATTACACAGAAAGAAGAAAGAATTTTTTGTTAAGGAATTGTAAGAATATTGTAAGATTATGTACGAATTTTTAATTTAGAACGACATTTATATTATTGTATGATAGCATTGAAAATGACTCAATTGGAGTTGAAACGGTTTTTTATTTTATTGTATTTTAATTGTTTTGTATTAAGTTTGCTTATCTAAATTATAATTTTTTTTATATACGTCATTGGCTCTTTGCCCTTCTTTTATACTACCTTTTGCTTATTAGTACAGAGCCTTTTTTATTACTTTTAATTCTTTCATAGATATGTTCGCAACAAGATGTTAGCAGCAGACTTAGCGGCAGTCGCTGCTGCGTGTTCAGACATGTTTATGCATGTCTCGCGTGTTTTGTTTTTAATGTAGCCTCGATTATTCTACTTACCCCTATGTTCAACTGACCCCGGTCTCCCCTATATGGAAATAAAAATCATACGATAATTTAATTGATTCTTACGCGAATATCCTAAAGAGTATCTCCTGCCATTTTTAGCATATCTTTTCATAATTTCATATTCTTCTGGTGTTTCCAATTCATCCCATTCGAGGAATAACCGATCAATCAAAACTTTGATCTAGGATTACTCAATTAATTAATAATTTATATATATATATATATATATATATATATATAATTTATTTATAACTTAAAATGCACTCTACGATGGATTTACAGTTCGAAATATCACACTCTCCGCGTACATTAATATAATAAATTTGATGCACAGAGCGTCATAACATGGTTAACGTACTTTATATCGGTTTAAGTGACATGTGTATAGTTTCACTAATGTTATAATTGTCAACATATGTGCTGCCATAGTTTGAAATATACATTGCATGTCTCCATTACATATGACGAATTTAGCCAACTGGAAATACACGTTTATTTATCTACACTTGATCATGCTCCTATAATCAATTTTATCAAAATTGTAGTTATCAATTACCTGTGGAATAACTATAGAAAATGTGCTTAAAGTCACGAAGCTCAAACAGATTAATTTCGTTTTTGGATTCTGATATGGCCATTGACCAACCAATGATGATACTTTTTTAACAACTCCATAATAATTGGAATCCATAGTATAAAGACAGCTTCGTCTAGTCGACTAACTTGAAAATTTTATTTTATTCAAGTCTTTGTCGCCCTTGGTATAGAAGGTTAATTTAAAATATACGTGCGCGCGCGTGTGTATGTGTATATATGTGTGTATTAAACATGTCATACATCCATATATAATAGTGATGATATATAATGTTATATGCGCCTCCTCTATAACAGCTGCAGTTTTCGTGTAGCTAATCATGGTGTATCTCTACGCAGCAATGAATGACACGTAATTCTTACGTAGGGCATGAGTGGCATTTATTCCTTTGACACTAAATATAATGTAAAGAAAAGCGAAACCTTATGCCGTTTTATAAGTTCCCTTTAGACATGATAAACATATTGATCAGTAGAAAGTTTCATTTTTTTCCTCGGTTTTTTTTCTCTGAAAGTTGAATCTTCTCGTTTAGAGACTCGTAGAAAGTTAAATTCGTGGAAAGTTAAATGTGCAATATACATAATGATACTTGGACATTCGAGCAAATCGACTTAATCGAATTGAAAATATTACATACATATGTGATTAATTACAACTATTCTAATAGGAGAATTTCTCAAAGATTATGATATGTGTTTTTTGCTTTTGATAATGATATGCCACAGCGCAATTAATCTCCGGCTAATAACAGTTATTGAAAGGATGCAAGTACCGTACAGTACGACATTGAAGTTTGTAGAACCTTTAAAATAAAAGTGTAACTTGTCGTTAAAGGAGCTCCAAAGCAATATTTGCTTGTAATAATCCTCAGGTCTTACCATAGTGAAGCTCTCCAAAGAGAAAATATAAATTTTGCCAGCGCTTAAAAAACTCAATCGAAGAGTCTTTATCATTATCAATATAATTAATTTTTGTGATTTTATGGATACTTTGTACCAACAATTATTGTATCTATAAATTTGTATTTCGCATAAAATATAAGAATGGAAAACAAAAATATGTAGATGTAGACATTTTTTTTTTAGAAAGAAAATCTTACATTTTGTCGCGTATCTGAAGACTGTGATCTATTAACTTTTGCCCTTCGAAACTCAGAAAAAATAAATGTATCAGTTCACCAATAACGTATAATGCGTATCTCATTGATTCTAAAATATTGCTACTGTTCTGCTGCATCATCTTCAGCATAAAAAAATGTAGATATAATATTTTAATTTTTTGCATAATGCATACATATACCATTTTATACAAATGAATACATACTTGTAGCAAGGTGATGCTCATCCCTATTGTTACTATCAATATTTGCATAGCGAAAGGTACGTTAAATGTATCTTCAAGAAGTTGTGTGTATCTATGACAAACGAGAGAGATAAGATTTTAACGATTATTCGAATTTTATCGTTTCTGGATATTTGTTTATTTTTAAATGGAAATCCACATTACATGTTACTGTATTATAATGATATTTTATTCGATTTTATACATTTACTTTAAAGCTTTTCGATGTGCATGCACAATGAACGCGATTCTTTTGCGGTATGCATTATCCGTATTAGTATTTATAGTCTTCATTTGGTTATTGCGATTATAAAATAAATGTTCAAGACGAAATCTACAAGCAATTCGTAAGATATTAGCCATTTTATGTGGAATCTGAATAAAATTATAAAAATATTCATATGCCTTGTTTACATTGCGTATTAAATTATTCACTTACCCGATTACAGCAAACATACTACAAACATGTTCAACGTAAGTTACAAATATACAATCATGGGCGACTATTCCGGTCATAGCAATTTCCCAGGCTACGATAGCATGTAAGAAGATGTAGAAAAAGTATTTTCTTTCATCGACAAAGTAATATCCTGGATACGTCAATAGTATAGGGCGGGATTTGTTGAGAGGTAATACAACATCCAACAGTTGCGGTATAAAAGACATTGATAAGAACAGATAAAGAGCTACAAAGCAATACACTACGCAAAAAGAAATGAAATAATTATTTAATAATTGTTAAATTATGCATTTTTAAAACAAAAAGAGCATAGAAAAGAAGTGTGTGAATAGAGATTGCACAATTTATTCTTACATGAGTATCCTAGAGAGTATCGTCTACTATTCTTGGCATATTTCCTCATAATGTTGTATTCTTCTGAAGTTTCCAATGCATTCCAGTTGACGTATAAACGATCAGTGAGATCTTTCATCTAACAATAAGACTTGATTAGTAGTGGGCATCTTTGTAAATTAATATACTATTATAAGATGGAATGCTAAAACTAAAAAGCTATTATATACTTGAAAATATAATTCAAACATTACGAAACGATTAGTATATTAGGCTGTGTTTCTCCAGCTAAATATTTATAGAAAGTTCGATTCGTATTCCCAATGTGCCGAATATTCCAATTCAGTGAAAGAATCGTGACAGAATATATAAATGCCACTGAAATGTTCAGAATATTGTATGAATACTCCTTATATATCATGAAAATCGCAAGCGAGCGAGCAGTACATATCTCCGCCAGAGCACTGCGACGAAAAGCATTTACTCGTTAACAAGAATCATCTGAGAGATAATATAAGGAGCGCAGCATTTCGCCTAAAGTAAGTTTCAAAATTGGGCTTTAAGATGAGTGTCAAGTGTATTTTTCAAAGAAAAATTTTAAAAACTGATTCAGGGATTATCGAAATTTCTGGAAAAATTAAAATTTCGCGAAACATATATATATGGAATATTCTCGGAATATGTAACGATATATAAATGGAATTTTTAATCGATATTTGAATGTTGCTTTTACACTCTGTAAATATTTTGGAATATTCCGGAATTCTCTTAGAATGTTTTTTGGGATTTTAGGAATCTTTTAGAATGTTTTTTTTGGGATTTTAGGAACTTTTTATGAATATTTTAAGAATATTTAGCGTTAGCTGAGTCATACGAGTATTGAAAACTTATAGGTGCTTCCCAAAATTTTCCGAACTTTTTCAATAGGGATAGGTCGGGTGACGCCATCCGTGTGTTCGATTGCGCGTTTGAAAGGTACATTCCTAGCTGACTTCCAGTAAAAATTTCATGACATTTGGTTCAGTGGAAACGAAGTTATGGCGTCTCAAGTGTCAGTATGTTGTATACATCGGTACGAGAATGAACTTCGAACAAAGAGCCAATATTAAGTTTTGTTTTAAACTTGGTAAAACATTTACCGAAACCCATAATTTGATGAAACAAGTTTATGGTGATAATTGTGTAGCCCGTGCCAGTGTTTATGAGTGGTATACGCGATTCAAGAACGGTCGTGAGGACATAAATGACGACGCACATACAGGTCGCCCAAAATCGACAATTAACGAAAATTCCATCGAAGTTGTGCGTAATTTCATCAAGCATGAGCCAAAATCTTCTGTGAGATACATGGAAATGGAATTGAACATCCCCAAATCAACGATTTATCGCATTTTGACCAAACATTTGGGCCTACAAAAAGTCTGTGCACGATTTGTTCCACACAAGTTGATTGACGACCAAAAAATGCATCGAATTCAACATTCAAAGGACATTATTAAGGAAGCAAAAAAGGACCAAAACTTCCTTTATAGCATTGTTACTGGTGACGAGACGTGGTGTTTTCAATACGATCCAGAAACCAAGCGTCAAAGCGCGGAATAGAAGGCGCGAAACGATCCAAAACCCAAAAAATCGCGTTTAGAGAAGTCAAAAGTGAAGACAATGCTCATTTGTTTTTATGATTCCAAGGGTATTGTGCACAAAGAATTCGTTCCAGCAGGCCAAACAGTTAATGCTGTATTCTATGTAAGCGTTTTGAAGCGTTTGGTGCACCGCATTCGTCGTATTCGGCCAGAATATCGCGAAGGAGGAAGTTGGCGCTTGTTACACGATAATGCGCCATCTCACCGTTCGACACTTGTCACTGATTTTTTGACTAAAAATCACATTTTAACAATCAACCATTCCCCGTATTCGCCTGATATGGCACCTTGTGACTTCTACCTATTCGGCAAAATGCATTTGTCCATGAAAGGAAAGCGGTATGTGGACGTAGAAGACATCCAAAGGGCTTGTACCACTATTCTGAAGGACGTGCCTTTGAACGACATAAAACACTCATTTGAAATGCTTTTAGATCGTGCCAAACGTTGTATTGAGTCCGACGGGGACTACTTTGAATAAACAATTTGAATTTGAAAAAAAAAGTAACCGTTGTTGTTTTATTTCAAAAGTTCGGAAAATTTTGGGACGCACCTTGTAGTTCGTATTATGTATACCACAGATTCAATACTGGTAATAACAGAACGTAGCTGTACGATAAACGTGCGGTCCTTGAACAAATCGGTTTTGGTAATTAATTTAGTAATATACGTATTTAGTAATATATTATTATTCTATATTCAATAATAACACACAATGTCATGACAAATTTCTATTTGTGTACTTGGGATTCATCGTTATATTTTTTTGCTGTAAAACAGAATCTGGAAATTCTCGTTCTACACTTTTCGTGATATGACTTTTGACGTTCTAATATTAGTATATGAAGCAGCTTCTCATAGAAATGAACACGTTTATATAATTATAACACACGACGGTTGAATTTTATGCCAACTGGATGTAACTCTGCGTTTTAAGAATATTATTAATTTACTGAAGATGGCCAGATAGTGGCCGAAACGTTTAATATTTTAATGTAATAATCATGTTTTGATGTAATAATAATTAAATATCACAAACTACAACTTGTGCTGTGGTTTCTTATGCTCTTCTTTTTATACTTGTTAAATTTATAACCACGTTTGTTTGTACGATTTATATTATTATTCTAATTGAGTATAAAAGTTGACTGTAAATAACACTGTAAAAGTTTTAGTATACATATAAAACACATTATGAAACATTAGGAGCAGCTTGATACTCAGGGCTCCTCGCTCTAATAAAGTGGACTGCAAGGTTCACGAAACGTTGGCGTTCCAAGAATAGATATGGATACGCGAAACGCATAATCTTTATATGATGCAGAATTATTAAGCCCATTCTATTACGATTTAAACATGGAAGATTGACATTTCCTTATTTTAAATAGGTCATAATTATGTTTATATGTTTATTTCCAATTTATATTTATTTTTAATTTAATTATTGGATGTTTTCTTTATTCCTTTGTATTATTTATCGCAATTAAACTTTCTCGATTGCAACGATATCTATCTCCACATCCAATATTATAACAGACCATCGTTAAACATATTGATATGTAAATTTTTAATAATTATGACTGAACTAATTTATTTCAATTTATTAACTCTTTTATGAATCTTTTTTTTAGTGTAACTTTTTGAACATGTTTTGCTTGTATATTTTGTGAACTGTAACAAACGACATTTGAAGATTTCAATTAGTAACAATAGATTCAACGATGTCTGATGAGGGTTTTATTTATATCATGTTTGAATGATATCATGGATTGACTCTAAATTTTATATTATACACTGAAGATGACCCAATATGAGGGTTGAAACGTTACACATCTTTAATATTGTATTCGATTACACACGAAAGACTGGTATCGGCTTACATTGGTATTTCCTCCTATATCTACGTATTTATTCTTTAATTTGTATATTTGGAGAGCTTTATTTATATTTTAATTTTTTGTTAATTTATTATTCAATTATTGTATTTATATTTTTTTACGGGTTATTTAAGAGCTACTGCAACGCTATTCCATTATACTCGTGACATGAAGCAATAGGAGTGTTGTTATTTACATAAAAAAATCGTGAAACGTTTGCTATTTTTCAATGTATTTCATAGCAGAATTATTCTCTAAATCTCGTGGAGTGAAATCTCACTCGAAGAGATAAGAAAAAAGAGTAAAGATACGGTCATTCTTGTTTAAGAGTTTAATTTCACTCTTTTTTCAAGACTCTTTTTTCAACTTTTTTAAATTTTAAGTCTCTTCGAAATTTCACTCTACGAAATTTAGAGAGTACAGAAAATATAAATTCAATAACCTAAATCATTTGTCAATTAGTCTATTAATAAAATTTTTTAAAATTACAATTTTTTCTTTTTCATATGTAATTTTTAAATTTTTTGCATTTTTATAATGTTTTAAATAAGGAATAATATGGTATGAATAATATGGTTTAGGCAACGAATTTCCTTATTGAAAGAATTTTTATTTCAATACTAGAACCGCCGACGACGCCAATTTGGCTCCGCTGATATTAAAAATTGTTAAATCATTCAAAAATATAACTGTTATTAATTTCCGTATTTGTTAACAGTTTTCTTAATATCAATGTTATTGGAAATTATTCCTCTTATTTTCATTTTTGCACTAAAAATTCATTTTTTAATAACAAATTTTTTACGTAAAAATAAAAATAAGAGGTATAATCTTCATTGGCTTTGATCTTGACAAATGTTATCTAGGACGTGATCTCGAACAACATTCAAGAGGTTTTAACTGTTCGTCGGATACCTTACGTAATGCTAATGCCGACGGTATTGTAACTTTCAAGCATTGAAACTTGAAAAGGACGTGAAGAGAAATAACTTTATTATAGTGTTTTGAAAAGCTTTTAACATCAACTGTTAGATTATTTCATAAAAAATAGTGTTTCATTAAAAAAAAATCATTTGTGACTTTGACCTAATCTTGACGACGCCACCCAAGGTCAAATCGATGATATCTTCTTATATCCTTCTCCGAACCATAAACTTCTGAACTTTTGTTTGTTTTTCCATATCTTCCATATTTGTTCAGATATTTGCCTGGTTCGATTAAAATGACTCACTCTATATATAACCCCAAATAATGCAAATAACGCTTTATTAATCGGAAAAAAGCATAATAACCAAATTGGCGCGTTTAGCAGTTCTAGGAAGATATCGAATTCCAGCGGTTCTAGTGTTAAACGTCATAATAGCGAAAAAAAATTACATATGAAAAAGAAAAGAGTGTATTGTGCTGTAAAAAACTTAAGAATATTCTTCGTAATTTCAGAGTTATGAATCTTTAAGGGGATGCTAGAGCGAAGACTGAAGTTAATCAAGGTCGATATTACAGGTTTTTATTTCCAATGTATAAGATGCTTACGCCCTCTGAGTTAATATGATCATGCAGGAAATTCGATCGATTAATTATCGATATTTTTATTCCGTTTCCTACATTACTATCTTAGCAGGGACGTGTATTAGGGTCGGTTCCACAAATGTAAAATTTATTTTGGAAAATTTTCCAATTTTAGAATTGAGAAAAAAATAAACCGTAATTGAATTTAATCTTATATTTGTAGAATCGGACCTTAGAAATACAGTTGCATTATGTACACATGCAGTGTAGGCCGTGTTCCAATATATACCACCACTATTAAAAATCTGTAATATATATAAAGTACAGATTTTTAACTTTAATAGTTATATCGATACGAAGCCGTAGTAGCATTTTTTCCTTACGTCCAATGCCATTTTAGGTAATAATAATATAGTATCAATAAATGAATACGACATTGCACATATATAATGTAATTTTTTTTCATGAATATCTATTTATATATATATATATATATATATATATATATATATATAAGGCGTATATATGTACACATAAAATGAGGATTTATCAGAGAATTCGTAATTTGATTATTTTTTTTTAAGATTTACGTCTGATCATTTGAGTTTGACTCTCGTTAGCTTTGATTTATGTTAGTTATATGTATATTCTGATATTGAAAATATAAAAGCATATATATTACTAATATCTGTATATTTGACCATAAAAAAACATATCTCTTTTTATTAAACGTAGAAAAAAGAGGATCAGTACACCTTTTTGTTACACGTAACAAAAAGAGATAATAGCTGCACACGTATGTGAATATGAATTAGAAATATATTTTATGTTTTGTAATGTGTGTACATCATAATGCACATAAAATATAATTCTAATATTCACTAATGTGTCTATATTATATCTGCATGAAAAGCTAAGTATGAATAACTTCTATCTCTCTTTTATGGGCCTACAATAAGTCATTAGTTACAAATCAGAAGTCAGAAGCTAAAAATTGATCAATCACAGTCAATTTTTAGCGTCTGACTTCTTATTTATGGCTGATTTATGGCTTATAATTGTAAAAGGTCCATTAAACATAATAAAAAGAGATGGAATAGCTACATATGTATGTGCAATGTATTTACGTATTGACAATACATGTTACATCCTAAGGTTAAAATGGTATAGGGAATAAAGGAAAAAGTGCTATTACATTACACGTGTATACATTATACGTGTATCTCAAATACATGGTTACATCCGAAGATATATCTAAGTCACAGTCAGAGTGTATTTAGTAAAAATATACTTATTGTAACTTGCTGTTAGTCAACGTACACATTGACCTATAAGTGTATACATTTGCTAAAACATTTTGCTTTGATTATGATATACTTATATACATTTCATAAACGTACAGCATCGTACGAAAATTATACATGTGACTATGACTGTGTAATGTATAATATGTTATATATATGTATAACATATATATTATATAGGGTGTCCAAAAAGACCCCGGATTTAGGAGCTGAATATAAAAGTGACTATAACTATAATCGTAAAGGAATGTGAATTATACTTGTATCGGCATGCACAGTAATATAATACGTTGACCTATGATTCACGTTCTCTTCTATGAATGAATTAAGGCCATTCTTGTACTATTAGGTTGGTACGTATGAAATGTCAGATTTTTAAGTGAATATGTAAAACTGCATATCTTTTTTCAAATGCTGTTTATTTAATCAAAATATACTCCATTTGTTTCAATACACTTTTCCCGACGAGATTTTAATGCATAGGTGCCTGTCTTAAAGAAATTCTGATTTTTAGAATCAATAAACTCTGATATGGAATTTTTCAGTCTTCATTTTCTGTCTTCATTTTCATACTGTTTAGCCCGTAAAAACTGTTCTAAATGTTTAAAAAAATGAAAGTCGGTTGATGAAAGATCCGGTGAATAAGCTGGGTGCTGCAAAATTTCATATTTTAATTCATTTAATTTCGCAATTGTTTTGTACGACGTATGCGGCCGAGCGTTGTCGTAGAGAAGTATTGGGCCATGCCGATTAACAAGTGATGGGCGTATAATTTTCAATTTTTCATGCATTTCATCAATGTACTGGCAGTACTTTTCGGCTGTAATTGTCTCCCCAGTTCGAATAAATGAGTAATGAATTACTCCAGTCATATTCCACCAACTATTATTAAAATTTTCCGTGGATGAAGTGATGGCCTTGGAGTATGAGCATAAGCCTCATTCCTATCAAGCCACCGAGCACATTTTTTCCTATTGTCGTAAAGCACCCATTTTTCATCAAGTAATAATCCGATCGAAAAATGGCTTTCGATGATATCGGGTTAGTAATGATGAGCATACGTTCAATCGATCCAGCTTATTTCGTTCGGTTAGTTCGTGTGATATCCATTTATCTATTTTTTCACCTTGCCAATTTCAGAAAGGTGTCGCAATATCGTTGTATGATCAACTTTCATTCTGGTAGCAAGTTCCCTTGTAGATACATTGTTGGATTCGTTTTCACCAATGCTTTCAGAGCATCATTTTTCACAGACGTTTTGGGTCTTCCACACGGTTCATTTTGTAGAGAAAAATCACCAGACCGAAATTTTTCAAACTAACGCTGCACTTTTCGATCGTTAACAGTATTCTCCCCAAATGCCTGGTTTATATTGCGTGCAGCTTTTGCAGCATTATTACCAAGTTTATACTCATATAAAAAAACTACATGAATATCGGTTGAATTCATATCCTTACGAAATTCAAAATAAATAACAAAATGGAACACTTTTGAGAAAATCTTCTTTGTTCAAATGTGATTCTGGCAATGGACAATACGACTATAAACGAGGTTATGCTAAAAACAAAAGCATAACGAAAACAGAGAGACAAACGTTCATGTAAAGAAAATCCGACATTTCATATGCATCAACCTAATATAAGGCCATTACATAACATTTTTAGAAAAAACGTTTCAGACAAAAGTTTCAAAGTAAGGTTTCAAAGAAGCTGATATTCAGTTTTTTTTTCTTCATTAGTTTCTTTGTTTCGATCATGTCAAGCAATCAGCTTTTGATTCCATCATGACAATGCATCTATTTATAATACATTTCTTTAATTGCAGATGCAAAATTCTACAAATTGATTCCGTAATTGTATTTCACCAAATTTGATAATCGATACAAATTTGATAATCTTGCCTCTGCCAGTAAATTAAAAATAGTCAGTCCACGATGTACGCCTCTGACAGTAAATTAAATATAGTCAGCCCATGATGAATGCCTCTGACATTTGTATTTTTTTTTAGTGGAATAAACCTGGAGAATGCACTTAAATGACGTATCAATAATAGAACTTCAAAGATAATAGATAGTTTTTATAATAACGTGGATTTAGATACGGTGAACGCCTTTTCTTAATTAGTCGCTAAGGAGAAGATAATGTAACCATGATATTGATTATGTATCTTTTTTCTTAGAGTGAAAAATAAAAATTTTTTGTCTATAACTAGCCAAAGCACGATTTACGGCTGTGGCATTTTGTTATAGCTAGCCAGCTCACAATTAATGCCTCTGGCTGTAAATTAAAAATAGTCAACCCACGATGAACGCTTCTGACATTGGATCATAATTAGACAAAGCGCAATTTATTGTTATAACATTTAACTATTAGGTGTAGTAAAAAGAAATCCATTATTTTTCCAATAGATGGCTTTAATAATCTGTATCTACGCGTAATACAGATTACTAAAGCCATCTATAGGAAAAATAATGGATTTCTTTTTACTACACCTAATATATCACTTGTATGATAAATAAAAGTGATATTTTCACGAATGACATAAAGATGCTAACCTTTCTCATGCTGGCTTTATAGGATGCCTTCCAACAACAAACACACATCACAATAATCAATTTTGACCTTCTAGAGTGCCAACAAGAGTGCCACACACAGTGTGACACGGTGCATCATTACAATCTTGTTCGCCAATGCAAAGATGATGATATACTGTATTGTACTGAGTCGCTTGTTAGAAAGCACCCATAACCTTTTCCTATCAAAAGCAGACAATATTATATTCTGCTACTACATTTTTTTTATTTTGTGGACACAAAACACTATATAAACACACACACACACACACACACACACACACACACATAGTTGTGTGTAGAACACTACTGCACTACACTGAATTGACAATACTGTTGCGCGGCAACGATACTATGAACGCGGGTCATAGTGGTTACAGTTGATAGACTATAACGCCATTGTTTTCTGACATATAAGCGTCACGCAAAACGATATATGTATGCATATATATATATATATATATATATATATATATATATACATATCATACAAAAAACGTTTATTTTTCACTCTAAGAAAAAAGATACATAATCGATATCATGGTTACATTATCTTCTCCTTAGCGACTAATTAAGAAAAGGCATTCACCGTATCTAAATCTACGTTATTGTAAAAACTCTATTATCTTTGAAGTTCTATTATTGATAAGTCATTTAAGTGCATTCTCCAGGTTTATTCCATTAAAAAAAAATACAAATAGATGACCAGACATATGACGCGGTAAAGTAAAATTCTATATTACATTCTGTGGCACAAAAACGTGATCAGTAGATCTTTGAAACTGAATGTATTATAAAAATAGTAAAGTAATATTTTAAAAGTACATTACATTCTGTAAAATGCATTAAGTTATTAATATGATGTTCAATCACCATTATTAAGAAAATACAATATTATGTAGGAAAGAAAATATTTTCATGACAATTTGCTGGAAGGTATAGTCGCAGCGTGTTTCTTATACTATGACGCTCTTGAGATACACGACCGCGCGTGAACGGTTCGGTCATCGAGCGGTTGTGAAGGAAAAGTAGGCAGCATTTCAGAAATCGGCCCGAAATGTGCAACTAATTTCGAGCAGATTGAAGTACATGTATAATTTCTGAAATTTTATAAAAAGTATATTTGGAGTAATATGTTTATATTAATAACTTTATTTATTATTAGGTGTTGAAATTAATTCGTAGCGTTTTACAAGTGATGGGAAGTACTTTCATTAATGTATTTTTTAATGCTCATGTGAAATAAATAACATTCTTTCATTAAAAAACGCTACGAATTAATTCCAACACCTAATAAATAAAAATTATGAAAAAAGGAAAAAGCAGGATCGAACATAAAATCTTCAATATTCTGATCTTGCACTCAACGCCCGAAATCACGCTGAGTTCTTGCAGATCACCTCGACGAACGCAGTACATACAATGGATGGAAAGTCGTAAATTATATCTCGTCAACTATCACGTTTTGAAATCATTTTTGCTATTATATATTAATGAAAAAGATATATGATTAACTCTTTCACTTATAATATCGTATGAGACTCATAGTAAAGAAATCGGGCCAAACATAAGTATCATTGATGAGAGCCGTGGTACATCTATCGGGCCAAACATGAACAACACACAGAAAACTGATTTTCGTTATCTGACATCGTGAAAGTTAGATGTTCACTTTTGCAAATTTGCTTAAAATAATTTATATAATAAAAAAAACTAGTCGAACCGTTTATTGTCAATTGTAATTATTTATATGAAATTTTAATGTTAATTTAAATTAAAGTTCTTTGCTACATTACTGACTCTTTTCCATTCTTTTGTCCCACATTGTTTTATACGTACAGAGCTTTATTACTATTTATTAATTTAATAAAAATCATAAAACGATTAAATATTCTGCAAATTATAGTTACGCAAAGTGATGGATCTATTTCTTCATATCTATTTTCAGTCGCAACAATGCAATGCTTTCAGTCTTGTCATCTTCGTAGTTACATTCTTCTATTAAATCGGTCACAATTTGTTCGTAATGATAATAAAATTAGTTGAACATGTCGAGTTATTCCGTAAAATTGTGCAAGCACATATTCTGTTATCAAATTTTAATATCATAGATTATAAAAATTAAACTGACAATGAATAAATGGTTGCTATTCAAAATTCTTAGTTGTATAATCCTTATTTAACTGACAACTATTAAAGCGTGATAAATAAAATTATTGTACATATATCTCAATGAAGGTTTAGCCAGAATAATCCAATGATTGAAACAATACGTCAAATTAATTTAACAGAGGCAAATACGATTAGAGTTAAGAAAATTGAAAGCAATTTTATTAGAAATAATTAATGTTATATTGTAGCGTGTGAATGACATTCTGATGTTTTATGATATCTTGTTGAAAGAAAGAATGAGAGTAGAAGGGGAATAAAGATAGAAAAGGAACAATGGAAGTGAAAAGGGAAGAAAAAGACTACAGGAAAGCTATATATATATATGAAACCATGGGGGAATCCGCGAGGTGAGGGACCGGGGAGAAAACTGGGCGAGAGGGGTATTGTGGTGCGGGGGGGGGGGCAGCCAATGAACGGGCTGTTTTTTCCTCCCATCACCTCTCGTAGTTTTCCTCCGCGGCCCCCATCTCCACGGGCGCATATGTGTGAGCTCGTGATGTCACGACGTGACGCGATCTGACGACGATCCTGCGAGCAGACGTGTGACTGAGGGAGTTCGCGCGTTTTTTTCCTGCGTGCACTGTCGCACGCGCTGTCTCACTCGCACCAACGCCGTTCGCCCGACGCCATTAGCTCGCATGCACGTTCGCTCGCTCTCATTCGCATTCGCACCGATGCCGTTCGCTCGCTCGCACTCGCACAAAGGCTCGTTCTCGCTCGTTCTCGCTCGCGCCGACGGATGCGTATTAGAAGATTTGATCTCTCACGACGGATCCGTTTTCACTCACACTTATGCCGCATATTTTTTTCGCGATGACACCTTATTGCGTTCGATTGTACCACCGTTCCCCACACATTTCCTGTCGTGTTTTTTTAATTGTTAGTTTAATAAAAAAAGATATCAAAATAAGAATCTATTGTTTTACCTCAATTTTCTGTTATGCAGTTTTGCGCAGTTTTGTCTCCTTGATAGATATCACAAAGATGTGAGACTCTATTGTTTCCCCTTTCGGATGCGTTTTCTCTCGCATGACGTTAATTCAATTTTCATAAGTGTCTATTTTTATGCAGTTTTGTATCCTCGATAGAAACCACATCCGTTAACATGTCCAATGGAGTATATAAATGCTTATGGGCGAGACTTTTTTTATCATACATATGTTACGTCCTACAGACGCCACGATTTTTTTTTTCGGCTTCACGTCGCGACTATGATTGGCGCCTGTGAGACTCGAGCGGAGCCTTCTGATAACGGTCTGACAGAATTGAAAAGAGGGACCGGACAGGCTCCGCGAAAACTCGTAAATGCCAATCCAAAAGGAATAACAACCTTAATGTAGGTCCGAAAAGAGACAAGATTGCAAAAGACATTATAAATGCAATGCCGAAGTCACGCAATGTAAATCACGTAAAAATCTAGGCTTTGTCATCCGAGACTGACTAACAATTTCATCTTAGAAAAACATGCGCCACGTCGCACTTAAAAAATAAAACGCATAGGATAACTTTCCACAGGAGCGTTATCTAAAATCAGACTCGCAACTGACAATGATAGACTGCAACTGATGATGAATGACCTTGCACGCAAACCTATTTGTACATGGTAACCATTTGTTTACCTAACCTAGCCGCATTTTCCGCGAGAATAACAGAATTCGTCTCGGAGCAATCTTGACTCTTTAAGGAAAACCATAAATCACTTCTTTTCTTCTCGAAACTACTCTAACGAAACTACTCTAGATTAACAACGATAGGACGCTATAAAAATCGTAAATCTCACGTGAAATTGCAACTAACTTTTGTATCCTAGACAAAGGGCACAATGCCCTTTTTTTGGGATATAAATAGAAGTCCCGCGGAAGCGCAGAGCGTCAGTACGAAATTTTTAATCATCCGGTCCACGTCAGTGAAGTTCGCGCTCAGTTACAAGTTAACTCATTGTCTCGGGCAGTCCGGAAATTACTGGAACCCGCGCTGGAATCACGCCAGTTCGCGATCCCATCCGAGTGTGAACTTGTGAGCAAATCGCAATTGGAATTACCAGCCATACGTCACAGCGACTGCCCTTCGGACGCTCTTCGTTGACGACGGATCTCCTTGGCCACTCGCCTAGAACATACCCGATATCTTGGGCCAGCTAATAATAAGTCGCAACCATTTCCAGTCCATCCCCGCGTTTCCCCGCATGGAAAAACACATTCATTATGCTTGAATACATTTACACGCGTTTCCAACGAACACGCGTCAAATTTAACCCTTCGGTTCGTAGTGCGTACCATCAGGAAACGCGGACGAACCCCCTATGTCCGGAGGAGTAGGCGGAACTGTTCCCCAGGGCCACCCACAATCGCGCCACAATCGACTAGTGAGAGATTTCCTATTCACCAACACAACCGTTGCATCTCACCTCTCCTCCTGTTACGAACCTGCTATCCAAGAAATCCTCGGTTATTTCCCTCCTCTTCTCGAGAAACGATTCCCTCCCCCTCCTCCTCTCGAGGAACGATTCCTTCCCCCTCCTCCTCACGAAGAAGGATTCCCACTGCCTCTTCCTTTGGATCAACTCCCCCCCCTCCCATTTCAATTGAATTCCGAGCCGATCGACTGGGATCAGATGTTCCGGTTCTTTCCGTCCCCCTCCTACGAAGGGGACAGATTAGTCACTGTATACATCCCCGGAAATCCCACACATTGTCCTCTACAAGCATCTCATACCGATGTGCTCCTGCAACACTTTCCTTGCCTCCCGCTAATCCTTTCTCCTCTCCACACATACACACACATACACGCATACATCCATAAGTTATAATATATTTTTTTTATGTAAAGAGAAGTTTATAATGTATAAAACCCTTTGTTTTATTATTATTTTTCATTTTATTAATAAATGTAACTTAAGGTATTCCCCTGTCTTTTATTAACATCTCGCATTCACTTCCCTCGAATACCTGAGATCGCACGAGGTCCAGTCCTAGGTCAAAAGGATTAAGTTCCTTGACCCAAAAAGTAGGACTGATGTTCGCACTGTCCAGCGGAACAGGTGTCATAGCGTCCCTTCATTGACCCATATTCCGGGACTGAAAAGGTGCGTACGACTCACAGGTGTTCGCCTCCGCGCGTATACCTGTGAGATTGAGTCTAACCGTCCTTTCACACCCTCTCCATTCTCCCTCATTGTCTCCTTGACAAAATTTTCAAGGGTTTGGACGTAACACATACTACTTTTTGGTGATTTTGAACATATTATTTGTGTTCTACGATGAAGTCTCAAAGTAAAGAGGTCGAAATGTACTGACGAAGTCCACTGAGAAATCGTTAGAACAACTATTAGATGAGGAAGAAGAAGACGTGTTCGATGAAACGTATATGGGTTCTATAATCGATTTAATATATCAGACGTGGATTACGAATACATTTATCAAAAATTTGCGAATGATAGTTGGATGCATACAGACCTATATGGTAAAGCAGCGAAAAATAGATCCGAATACGATACGTATAAGGGAAGCAAAGACAATGAAAGATGCATGTCATTTTTGGACATGTTGAAAACGAGAGGTTTGCTGAATTATGTATTCTATGGAAGAGTTGAATCGTTTCTTCTCGTCGAGTTTCTTCTCTACCTCCGAGAGCAAAGTGTTGCGTCATTTGTTTATGGAAGATTTCATGAGGAGAAATACATTCTTCGAATGGTTGCACGATCTGAAGGAGTTTGTTAGATGTCACACGGCGACACTTGATGCACCGAACATCGATTGTGAGATTTTTACATCAGCAGAATTGACATCTGGAAATATGGATGCGCTTTTTGCTTCAACCTCGAAACAGCAAACCGATGGAATATCACAATATATAAAATTGGAAAATAGTCATCTATACACCATGGGAACTCCGGAAGGACAAACTGGACATCAATTGATTCATCTAGATGTGTATGATATTCACGATATTGAAAATAAGGAAAAACGTCAATGGTGGAAATAAGCAAAATTGAGAACACAATTTTTGACATCTTCTCCCAGAGATCGTAAGCGGCAAATGTGAATCGGCTTTTGGATTGTAGCTGACGATTTGAGGAAAATATTAGGTGTTGGAATTAATTCGTAGCGTTTTACAAGTGATGGGAAGTACTTTCATTAATGTATTTTTTAATGCTCATGTGAAATACCTAATACCATCAGTAACGAAGGAAAGAATAAACGTTTATTAAAAAATATAGGAGAGAGGAAAAGACGTTTTGCATATAATATTCACACGTTATATTTTTATCATATATTCTATTTATTTACACATATCCTATTTTATCACATATTATATTGCTATTTCACTTTTACTTGCGATTGTTCCTTCACACTGAGAGAGCGAAACACATATCCTCAGCGGGACATGATAAAAGAGATACACTGCACGATTATCTTATTAGTTTGGTTTAACCGTTTGTGGCGACATATTTTGACGTTCATTATGTGCTTCATTAGGTGCCAACATTCATTGATTTGCAAGGTATATTTCTTATTTCTTGTTTATTTTTTACAAATATGTTTATTATGTTTTCTTAAATCGTTGTGTATGTTTTTTGTTAAGGATTTGTCGTGGATAAGCGATTTGTTGTCAAGGTAGCAGTTTTAAAGAATGGGAGCGAGTTGACGAGTTATATTTTTACTTGCCCGATACCATGGCATTTCCTGACAAAAACTGATCAATCGCACGCCTCATGGTTGATGACATATCATTATGATTTGCGGTGGAATGATGGGATAGTACCATATCGTGTGATTTCAGAAGCTGTCAATGGAAAAAGTGAAGCAATTGTTTATGTGAAGGGACTTGAAAAACGGGGGTGATTACTGGACATTTTGAACAATGAGGACGTTATAGTTGAAACGACCGATGTGCATTACGACGAGATTGAATCGCTTGAAAATTTAGACGCTACCAATACGTTTCGATGTGGAAGACACAGTAAATGTTGCGCGTTACAGAATGTATTAAAACTATTTAATCAGTGGACGCGATTTCAAAGTAAGTAATACGTGTTTCTTTATATATATATATATATATATATATATATATATATATATCTTTATACATAATTTTGAGATCGGTAATTCGAAAAAAAGGTAAGAATTCCTTCGGTCGACCGACAGTAATTGTTATTGAACGCAGGCACAAGGCGAGCTCGTGATTTCATCTCGAGCCTGACATTAAGCCTCGTCAAAATCAGGGATTCATTGTCCTTTAGTCTTTTCAAAACAATTCGGTTCACGCAAACAGGCACCGGCAACGGACCATCGAAAGTTCTAGCATAATTCAATTCGCACACGCGAGCGCCGCGCTCCGACGAATACGTCACGCGCTATCACCAATCCCGCGTACGGATTTTCTGTCGCGCATGACTGTTACGTTGAACATCGCTAGAAAAGAATCGAAAGCGCCAATCAATTTTGTACTACCAATGCCACGTGATAATTACGATTATGGCAAAATTTAATTGGATTTCTCTCAAGAAGAAAGCCCGGACCGGAAGTAATAAATGCTTCGATCTCGCCGGTCCGCGAGGCAGATTGCTTAAATAGTTTACACCGCTTATACCGTTTACACCGCTTAGAGTTCTTAGACTTCTTAGAGTTCTTACTTCTAAAAGTTCTTTGAGTTCTTAGAATCATAATCTCGCTACTATACTGCTTCGTAAAATCGCCGTGCTAACCGCTTAGTGGAATCGCGATAAAACGAATCTTTCCGAGAAAATCGCCGAGATTTCCCATCACCGCGATTCCGAATACAATTTTGGAAAAGGTGACTGCATTTGATATTTTGTTCTCTAATATTTAATTAATTATATTTTTTGACTCTGTAACTGATTATATTAGAAAATTCTTTTGTTAAATTAAAAGAAACGGAGTTCTCTTTACTGTCGTGCATCATATCAACCTTGTGCCGTTCTCTCACTCGAATCTTTTCGCGCGGTGCGCTCTCGCACATATATATATATATATTCGATGTATATGCTCATTATAGTATGCATTTTATTAAAATTAAAAGAAAAATTTGAATAATGGATTTCTTTCCGTTACACATGTCCTGTGTGCATGTATGTGTGTGAAGATATCATATCCTTTGCTGTTTTTTTCGTGCACATCTTTTATTTTTAATATGCATATCCTTTTAAAAGATAAGATGGGGTTGTGGTTTTTGATGTTTCCGACGATATATAAATGCGTACAGGATTCTTCTCACAGTGGTTTTTGAATGCTCAAGCGATAATAGTTCGAATGAAAGTACGAACAGCGATAACAGTTCAAACGAGAGTACGGACAGCGATCTATCACACGTGTTTTCAAATATAGATAGCGATCTGTATTGTCACGAGCGTCTGTTACCGAGTCCTACGTTAGTTACATCCTGTATAAAGGAGAAGAGGTGTTGGAATTTAGCTACACATCATTTACGGAGAGAGATTGGAAATCACTATTCGCGAGAGATTTTATGGATGAAAAGCGTGGTAGTTCTTGTTAACGATTGCGCGAGAAGATATGAGAACGCAGCTATGAAAGGTGTGCGAAAAATCGGTGATATTGGAAGGATGTATGAAAAATTAAATTCGTATTAAATATATCTATAGATAGTTGTGATGAAACGCTCTGGTTCACGTGTAAACGAGGTTAGTAATTTTTTTTAATATAAAGAGAGAGATGGATGAGGAGGTGGAGGATCTTTTTCATCGTGCGACGAGCATCGATACGGCGGACATGTATCGAGTATGGGAGCAAAAATGCGACGAGTGTCTTGATTTCTTGCGGGAGACGTGTCGAAACAGTAAACGTCGAACATCTATCGGAGTTGTAAATGCGTGCTAGTCGATCGCTCGACTAGCACGATTGGAAGGTTTGAAAAATATTTTACGACAACGTTTTGAACATGTGAGGATTTTCCAAAAGAGGAAATTTTCATGGTTGGAGATCGAAATAGCTTTTAATAATCGCGTATTGACTGATGTGGTGTTGAATTCGAGTTACATCGAACCTCGACAGTTTCTCGATGACGCGAGAGATATCGTTCTCGACCGGATACGCGATAATCTTCAGAGACAATTTGTTTAAAAGTGAATATAATATTCAATGATGAGTTCGTCGCGGATGCTAAGAGATCTGCTAAGAGTATTACTATGAAAAATTACGAGCTTTTTGATACATCCGATCTGCGAGAGTGGTACGATAAACACGTGACAGATGATATTTTAGCAGCACTGGAGGAATTTTAGGAACTTGATGGGCGCTATCACGTATATTGAATCTGATTGTAAATGTTAACAAATATAATTCTATGCATGCGGGTGGAGCTGCCGCGAGAAATTATGCTGAAGAAAGTGATAATCAATGTGCGTTCGATGGACAATGCATGTTTCGCCTGGTCGGTGGTCGCCGCTCTGTATCCAGTTAAAAGTCACGTGAATAGGAAATCGTCGTATCCGGATTATATTACTGTGTTGAATCTTGAGGGTATCGAGTTTTCCGTTACTTTAAAACAAATTACGAAATTTGAACTTTTGAACGGTATATCTATCAACGTATTTACCGAACGAGAGAGAGGTGGGAAAAAAGACGATGGTAATATAATTGTTTCTCTTCGTCTTACAAAGAGAAGAAAGAGAAATATGTAAATCTGTTGTACCTGCAAGAGCCAAGACGCGACGACGAAAACGTCATCGGTCATTTCACATGGATTAAAAATCTGTCACCACTGATAGGTTCGCAATTGAGCAAGAATATAAAGAAGAAGTATTTGTGTGATAAGTAGGTATACTAATTGTTTTTGTATATATATATATATATATATATATATATATACAGGGTTGGCCATATTCGACGGAAAGATCTGGCAACACTGTAACTTTTGACAGAGATGTTAGATCGAGTAACGACGTAGCGCGTTTGAAGCGTCAGTCGAAGGAAATTTTTGCCATGGAGCAGTACACGCCACGCGAACGCTCTCAGATTGTTGAAATTTACATTCAACAAAACAAGTCAATTGTTAAAACTCAACGTGCATGGAGAAAAATAAAGAAAGTGAAAAGTGCGCCTTCCGCGAACACATTGTATCGTTTGTATGAAAGATTTTCAACTGGTGAGGCACTTACTAATCCCAAGCGTCCAAATAAAATGCGACCAAGGCGATCGGATGATAATATCGCACTCGTACAGGCCAGTGTTCAGAGGTCTCCAACAACATCTCAAACACGTCGATCTGAGCAGTTGGGCATAAAACGAACCACTTTACGTCGCATATTGCATCATGATTTGCATTTGTTCCCATACAAAGTTCAACTGACGCAAAAACTGTTACCTGTCGATAAGCTACGTCGATTGGAATGGGCCCAAAGAGTAATCGAAATGGTTGAAACTGACGAAAATTTTTGGCAAAAAATCATCATGAGCGATGAAATCAAAGGTTTATGTCAACAAGCCAAGGACCCTAGACGAACTTAAGGCCAACATTCGATAGGAAATAGCCGCCATATCGGCCGAAACATTGGTCAAAACGATGGAAAACGCTGCAAAACGGGCACTACTCGCCATGCAGGCTCAAGGCGGTCATTTAAGAGATATGATATTCAAAAAATGATGTACACAAATCTCCTTGAACCCTGTTAAATGATTTTTAAAATGAACAGCAAAAAATGTGTTTTTTCCTGATTTAAAAAAAAACATCTTTCCGTCGAATATGGCCAACCCTGTATATATAGACCGATAAAAAAAGTTATGTAACGCGTACGACTTGTTACTTTACAGATGTCTACATTATTTTCATACGAGCGAGAAGTTGTCACTTCACATCGTTGATTGTATTACGACGAACGATTGTGCTATTATTCTTCCGAATGAGAAATAAGTGGTTATCGTTTCGTGGTCATAATAAGAAGGAGCGACTTCTCTTTGTGATTTATGATGATTTATGCTGATTTGGAGTGTATACTGGAGAAAACCAATGATGAAAACATTTCGAGATTCACCTATCAGCATCACAAGGTTTTCAGCGTAGGGTATTACATACGTTGTGTATATGATGAAACTATGTCGATATACAAATCTTATCGCGGCGAGGATTGCGTGTCGTGGTTTGTCAAGGAATTATTTGATTTGGCGCATCGTGCGAAAACGATAAGAATGTGACTATGGTGGAGTTTACATCGAACGTCGAGTGGGAAAAATTTCGAAACGCGACTCACTGTCATATCTGTGAAAGACCATTTGTGGAAAGAGATTTGCGCGTACGCGATCACTGTCATTTAATCGGACGTTATAGAGGTCCTGCACATTCACGTTGTAATTTACATTATCAAGATACGTACGTTATTCCTGTATTCTTTCATAACTTGGCAGGTTATGACGCACATTTTATCATAAAAGATATTGCTAATAATTTTGCGGATAGAGTTGACGTGTTACTTATAACGAAAGAAAATTATATATCTTTTATGAAAATGTCAAGGATACAGTAAACTTTAAGTGGGGAACGGACTGCGTAAAATTGCATTTTGTGGATTCGTTCAAATTTCTCAATACTAGTTTCGAGAAATTGGTATCATATCTCGACAAGAGTAAATTGAAAATCATACGATCGGAATTTTCCAATCTTGACGCTGAGGATTTTAATTTGCTTATGCGGAAAGGAATGTTTCCGTACGAGTATATCGACAGCGTTGATAAGCTAAATGAGACTAGTTTACCATCGCGTGAGTTGTTTTATAGTTCGTTGACCGACGAGACTGCTTCCGATTATCAACACGCGATAAATGTTTGGCAACGTTTTTGCATAGAGACTCTCGGCAATTACAGTGATTTGTATCTCAAGACAGATGTGCTTTTATTAGCAGATGTTTTCAAAAATTTTCGTGATACGTGTATTGAGAGTTACGGATTGGATCCGACGTATTATTGCACTTTACCGGGATATATAATATGTGGAACGCTATGTTGAAATACACTGATATTCGATTCGAATTACTTACCGACATCGATATGTTGATGTTTGTGGAACGTGGTATACGCGGTGGTTTAAGTTAATGTTCACATAGATACGCGCAAGCTAATAACAAGTACAATGCATCTTTGTACGATCCTTTGGAACCCTCGACGTACCTCATGTACTTTGATGTGAATAATTTGTACGGTTGGGCGATGTCCGAATCCTTACTGTACGGAGAATTTCAATGGATCGATGACATCGAGCGCTTTGACGTAATGTCTGTGTCGTCAGACTCCATTGTCGGTTATATTCTAGAAGTCGACCTTGTGTATCCGCAAAGCGTTCATGACGCTCATACTGACCTTTCATTCTACCCCATTCGAGAACAGTCTTCCGGAAAACGAAATAATAAACTGCTGGCCACTCTTTACAATAAGGAGCGCTATGTACTATCGCAATTTACAACAATGTATTCAGCATGGACTATACGTAAAAAAATTCATCGAATATTACGATTCGCACAATCCCTATGGCTTCACGGATATATCGAACTTAATACGAGATTTAGAATGCTCGCGAATAACGAATTTGAAAAGAATCTTTACAAATTGATGAATAATGCGGTATTTGGAAAAACGATGGAGAACGTACGCGATCATGTTGACATTCGACTTATAACGCGTTAGGATGGGAGATACGATGTGGAAGCGATGATAGCGAAACCGAATTTTCATAGTAGAAGTATTTTTTCTGAAAATCTATTTGCTGTCGAATTACGCAAACTCGAGGTAAATTTGAATAAACCGATATACGTAGGTATGTGCATTCTCGAAATATTTAAGTTGCGTTTATATGAATTTCACTATGAATACATAATACCATTATATCGCGATAAATGTAAGATTATGTACACGGACATTGACAGCTTGATTTATCTTTTAGAGTGTGAGAATGTATACGCGGACATCAAGCGTGACATCGCGAGATTCGATACGAGTGATTATCCTGAGAGAAATACGTATGATATTCCACGCGTTAATAATAAAATACTCACTTTGATGAAAAATGAGAATGGTGGTGCGACGGAATTCATAAGACTCAGAGCGACGATGTACGCATTGAGAATGATCAGAAAGAGCGATACGAAGAGAATAAAGGGTGTCAAGAAAAACGTAGTCGCGAAAACAATCACTTTCGACGATTATGCGCGATGTTTGAACGATGTAATGATACAGTCGAGACGTCAGTCGTGCATACGATCGACATTGCACGAGTAACATTTACACAGTGTCTGAATTGAAGCTCGCTCCGTATGATGATAAGCGGTACGTCATATCCGAATCAGTCACTACTCTACCTTGGGGACATTATAAAATACCTCTGTAATGTGTGTGCTGCATTTTTATTGTAATAAATAAAAAGTTATAATACATTCGTTTTATCTATCCAAGAATTATGTGAACTGTCCATTCCTAATCATTTCACGTACATTTTATTTCCTCGTTTGCGTAGTATTTTTTCCACGAGATAAACGTCAAGATTAGAGACTCGCTGTAATTCGTGTTCGTAGAATCCACCAGCTATCAGCTTCCCTTGATAATCTTTCAGTAGATACGTTGCAGGATTTGTTGTGTTTTAACGATATAGAAAATCTCAGTGGACCAATTAGGTGTATAACCCTTTTCAAAAATTGTCTTGAATTTACTAATACGTACTGGATCGCCTATCTTGAACCTCGTTAGAGCGGCAATTTTTACATGACTGTATACCATCGACAAGAAGTTTTGCAACGACGGATGTTACGTTTATCGGTCGCATTCCAATAGTTCGATGTTTACGATGATTATAATCTGACAATAGACGCGATAGCTCGTCGATCCATTTGAGCCGTTTAACGTGAACGTTTTCCACATGTTATTCTTGAGTGGTTGAATCGTTCCACTACCGACGCTTTCATCACCGAATACGTCGAATAATGATTTATGTTATATCTCTTCACAATTTTTTTTGCACAGTAGTGTTGTAAAATTCCTTTCCTTGATCCGTGTGCAGATTTCGTGGGTATCGTTCGTCCTCGCGAAATATTTTAGATAACGCTGCGGCTATGTCGCTTCCGTTCTTGCTCTTGAGTGGTAGAGCTCATGCGTATTTACTCAAAACATCAATAACTGTTAAAATGTAATTGTAACCTTTGTTGAATCACATGTAAGGACGCATCTCGACTACGTCGGCTTGCCATAAATCATCGCGATCATGTACCACGGCGCAACGACGTGGAAAATTTCTTCGCGCGGGTGCGTGGAGTTCTTTCACGAGTTTTCGTTTCTCGACACTCATCTCTCTCTGTTACAACAGAAAATGAGCTTTGGGCATATCTTTTAAATCTTTCTATTCATAGATGCGATAACTGTAGATGTATTTAAATACTTAGACACCTCGATTCAGATGCTGAATCTCGTTCTCGTTACACACTTTCGTCGATATTGTTGATGCAGATCACTTACACCGCGATGCAACATTTGAATATCGTTAGATACTTTCTGAAGCGCGAGTACGATCATATTTTTCCCTGTCGTTTTAAACAATTTCTGTAACGTCTCCTTCGTCACCATATTATTCATTTGTTGACACAGATCCGTTATACCTCGATTTAGATGCTCAATCTCATTAGACACTTTCTGAAGCGTCAGCACGAGCATATCTCTCCCTGTCGTTTTAAACGATTTCTCCAATATCTCATTAGTCACTACATTTTTCATTCGTACAGTTACATCTCGATTCAGATGCTGAATCTCGTCTGACATCCTCGTCACACTCTTTTTCACGTTTCTTCGCACCTTCTCTACATCGCTATGCACTTCCTGTGACGTAACTTTTGTTTACCACATCGGTTTCAAACTCCGGCGCGGCTACGTGTACGTATTTTTCATTCCTTCGCGTCGTAATAATCCGGATTCAGACAAAGTCCACTGTGTACGTAATTTCGTAAAGATTTTATCGACGATCGCGACTTTTCGATTTCATCGCTATCATCTCTCCTCATAGGCATACCAAATTTATTTACAGACATCATATCGAGTTCGCGCGAACCTTTTTTTTTTTTTTTTTGATAACGGAGGGGAAATGCCTGACGCATACCCCGAGCCTCGGGGGAGAGCCCGAGGTTATGTGGGGCTTGCACCTACTAAAACCCCTCCGAGTGTCCTTACCTGGCCTTGCATGAGGGACTCCCAGGAACGCGTGCAGCATACTTCTGGGAGTCCCTCAGGCCAGTCGGCTTATTGCCGACTTCTATTCCCGCCCGGGGATTTTTATGGCGTCGTCTGAGAGACAACGTGACCCCGGGCGGTGCTTGGCACCTTCGACTTTATTCGGGTGGTGGGGGGACACCACCCCCTGCGCCCGCCGCCCCGGTTGGTGTTGGGAGGCGGGAGTTGGGGATCACGGCCCCCGCCGCAATCCCCAGCCCCCCGAGGGGCGCCAATCAGAAGTTTGGCGCCCCTCATGCTTCGGCGCCGCGAGAGGAAGTCTCGCGGCGCACCCCCCGCGCGCGGCGGCGCAGGGCTCCCCGCCCGGTCGCGCATTCGACGCGGCCGGAGGATGATGAGCCACTGCACCCCGCGCACGCGGAGGGTCATCCTGTTTCCGGCGGCGGATCGACCCTAGGGTCGGCGATCCGCCGCCGCTTCACTGCGCCCCGCGTCCGAGACGCGGGGCCGTCACTGATGATGGTGGCGGCGGAGGTGGAGGGTTCACTGACCCCGACACTCCCGCACACCACCCCACCGTCCTCCTCTTCACTCCTCTCATCTATGGGGGAAGGAGGTCGCCGTCGTTCTCGCCCCGTGGGGCGGTCCCGGCGGCGGGTACGCGCGAGGGGTGACCCGGGGCGCGAGCGATCCGGTTGGAGCCGGCCCCCGCGTTGACCCCCAACGCCACCACCCCTCGCATCTCCTTCCCCCCGTCAGCCCCGCCACCCGGAGGCGGCGGGGGCGGGAGAAGGCCCCGACCTCCCGGTGCCCTCTCCCTCTGCCTCTCAGCCTCCTCCTTCTGCGACATCACCCGATCGCAGAAGGAGGAGAAAGCCCTCCAAGCACTCTCCCTGCCGACTATCTCCTTCACGACAGCCGGCAGGGAGAGATCCTCCCCTATCTCACGGACCAGGACACCGCGCTCGCCCGCCCAAGCCGGGCAGGTCTCCAGCGTATGCTGCGCGGTGTCCCGGTCCCCGTCGCAGTGGTGACAACAAGTGGTCGGCTCCTTACCTATGCGACACAGGTACTCCCCGAAACATCCGTGTCCGGTGAGCACCTGCGTCGCGTGGAACGATAGTCCGCCCCATCCCCTGCCTACCCATTCCTCGAGGCAGGGGAGGATGGCCTCCACGGTCCGAGCGCCCGTTGTCGGCGGGTCGTTTTCGAGAGTGGAGCGCCACTCTTCGAAGACCCGCCGACGGGCGTTCCTTCTCAGTCGGTCATTGGTCCTCAGGGTAACGATCCCCCCCCGAAGCCGAATGGCCTTCACCCCGGCGAAGGTTTCCGCCAGGGCGTCGGCCACGTACTCGGCAGGGGGGATCCCCGCGAGGACCATGGCGGCGGCGTACGACACCGTCCTGTAGGCCCTACAGATGCGCAAGGCCAGCCGCCGTTGCACGCTGTGCAACTTCTGCTTTATTCGGCGGCTGGCCAGGGCCTTCCCACTCCATACCGGGGCCCCGTAAAGGGCCCCGGACAGGACGGCGTGCATATAAGCCCGCCTGACCGACCCGTTCGGACCGTGGAGGTTGGGCATGAGGCCGAGCAGAGCGTCTGCTCGGCGGCCCAACCGCGGGGCTAGCTCGTCGAAGTGTTCGACGAAGCCCCAGCGACTATCCACGGTGAGGCCCAGATATTTGATCGTTGGCCTCACCGGGACGCGGACATCGTCCACCACTATATGTGCCTGAGGGGGCACCCCGCTCTTTCCATCGTGGAAGAAAAGAGCTTCCGATTTAGCGGGGGCCACCCTCAGGCTCAACTCCTTAATGGAGCCGACCACGCACGCCACTGCGACGTTTGCCGTACCGACGGCTCTCCCCCAGGTCGTGGCCCCGACCACCACCAACGTGTCGTCCGCGTAACAAACGACATGGCAGCCGGGGGATAGGGCCGCGCGGAGAACGTAGTCGTATGCGACGTTCCAGAGTAGGGGTCCCAACACGGACCCCTGTGGAACGCCGCACGACACGTCCCTCCGCTGCTGAAGTCCCGTTTTGTTATGGAACTCCAGCTGCCTGTCCCGGAAATAGTCCTCTATAATAGCGACCAGGTAGGGGGGCAAGAGGTGATGTCCTCTCATCGCCCCCACTACCCGGCCCCATGGGATGCTATTAAAGGCGTTGGCGATGTCAAGGGATACCGCCAACGCCACCTCCCCTCCCGCGGTCATCTGCTCCGTGAGGGCCCTGACTTGCCTGACGGCGTCGATAGTCGATAGACCCTCCCGGAAGCCATACTGACCGCGGGATAGATTGGGACCATCCCGGGACAGGTGCCGGACAATGCGGGCAGCGATAACTCGCTCCAGCAATTTCCCCGCATCGTCCAACAGGCATAACGGCCTATAAGCGGAGGGACTCTCCGCTGGCTTGCCCTCTTTACGGAAGAGGACAAGCCTGGCCCTTTTCCACGGCCTGGGAAATATGCCGTCTCTGAGGCAGCTCGTGAAGAGCCGCCTCAGACGGCTGCCCACTATGGGAGCCGCGGCGAGCCAGACCCTTCCGTGTACACCAGAGGGTCCGGGCGCCCGCGGCCTCCCCTTGAGGCGAGCGAAGGCCATCACCATCTCCTCCCGGGTGACGCCCAGCTCCTCCGTCCATTCGGACGGGGGGCCGACCCTCTTCGGTATTTCCCTTTCCCTATTGGGAAAGAGGGCGGCCACCATATCCTCCAGGAACTGAGCGTCCAGGGTTTCTGTTATCGGGGGGGCCCACGGACGAAATTGCTTCGTCACAATTTTATAGGGCCTCCCCCACGGATTCCTGTCAAGGGAGGAGACGAGGTCGCGCCAAGCGTCGGCCTTCGCCCTCCTAATGGCCGCTCTAAGGGCGCTCTTAGCTTCACGGAGCGCCTCGGCAGTTCGCGCGAACCTGACCACTGTCGCAATTTTTGTCACAACGATTCAATTTATAATTAATCCAACTTCGCGAAGTTCTCCGATTATCGACAATATTTCGTTGTCGTGAGCGTTATTACCCGCTCGACGAGAAGTATCGAGCAATTAAAGATGATCCACCAACTCGTTGGGATCGTCCCAATGAATGTAATCTATTTCATTGTCAGTCAATTTCACAGCGGATGATATATTTGTCTTTATACCTGAATCAATACTCGTGCCACTAGTTTTATGAGTAACTAAGAGCGAGATGATAATATTTTTGTATTTGTGTCCCTTGTTACTCTTAATAGGCATTCTGGTGTTATTGTCACGTCTGTGAGCATTCGTCGTCAATAATATACGTTTGTACGTTTGTTTATTCTCGGTGATAGCGTCGTTTGGAATCTTCTTGAAGATCAGCTCGCATAGACCTGGTGTATCTTTATACCTCACTCCGTCTATGATTATAGTGTCGTCCGTATCTACATCAAATTTTTTATTACCTAACATCGTACCATTTTCATCAAAATAAACACTATATGGTAGACAAGATCGATTTCGTTTCTTGCAGATAAAAGAGTATTCACATATACTTGTCCTAACGGTCCTAACTGACTTTGCAATCTCTGACGACCTTGAGATGTGCTCAACAGACGTTTCAAACGATGGATTATCACCAATTTTAAAAACTTCTTCGTCCTGCAAGTCAAAAGGAGTTACTTGTTGTTGTTGTTGTTATTGTTGTGATTCTATTGGTGTAGAATGAATTATGGACGAATCAGGCATGACGTTTGATCGTTTCTTTTTTTTTTATTTGTTTGTTTCATGGAAGAGTAATTTTGGAATTGCATCATTATCATCGTCATCGTCGTCGTTGTCGTCATCATCATCATCCTCATCGCTGTATTCACATTTATGCTTTTGCTTACTCTCTATAAACTTAGTTTCAAATGGTTTATCTCCACATTCAGTGTTTCCAGCTTTGTTTTAACGGTTTCAATTTGTTTCAACAGTTCGATAATAGGTTTTAATTGTTTCTCCAGATCTCATTCTCCATTATGTCAGTCTTCAATGCTCTGTGTTTCTTACGAATCCACGCGCGTGTCTTCGCGATCAGTTTCGCTGTTTCCTTCCGTTCAGAGATACTTCTCGTTCTGATCATCTTATCGTAACGTCAAAGAAGTACTGCTCACTTTTTTTACAAAACACTACAGATGATAACATAATTTTTTTACACTACAGCGAAATCGTTGAATCCTCGTCTCTATCTACAGTTGCGTAATGCGCTATCTTTGTCTATTACCACAAAACCGTATTTGTGTTGCCAACATAAATGACACAACGTGCAAAAATTCTCATACGATATATCAGTGTTTACGTAATCGTTATAAATGTGTTTTAAGTTAATACCGTCTTATTTGAATAGTATCAAAAAATTTGCATTATTGCCTATTAAATGTTTCGGTATTTTTGCATACGTCCGACAGAGATAAAAACAATCAATGTTCGTATGTCGATCCATAGAAAAATATTCTCTAATAGTATTCTAATTATCACAAGCCACATCATCGAATACGAATATTGAATTGGGAAGTGCCTCCTTCGGTGGTATGACATCACGATTGTTGGAAAATGCGTAATAGCCGATACCATTTATCGATTCGAGTAGTTCTTCCAAATATCAATATTTCGGTTGAGAGAGATTTCGAATACACGTACACATTTTCGAAACGTACACCATGTGGACTTTCTATCAAACTTATCAAAGCGTTCGTTTTCCCATAATTGGACGATCCACAAATGATGCAACGAATTGTATTCGGTAGTAAAGGCCCGTGTCTACAAATCTCTTCAACCGTTTCATCAGACATGAGTCGCGTCTTGCGGTCGAGATTCGACACTCCTATCACTCGTGATTGTCGTACGAATCGCATTTACTTGTGTAAAGCGCGTGCGCGATGTAACGCGAGCGAGCTTTCAGCACTATTTATATCCCCGAGCAGGCGCTCGATTCGCACAGTTTACTATAAAGAGCGGTCGTTGTTGTTGTTATTGAAAAAATGTTTTTCTTTCTAACGGATAAACGTGGAATTCTCGATTTTATCGCCGAGCAATTGCAATACATACCGAAGATTATTCTTCTACAGGAATTTGAGAATTACGTGGAGTTACTGTGGGATCGATTACCCGAACATTTAAAAACGGATCCTGAGGTGCAACGTTATCGTCCGTATATAGAGCATTACAATCGTTCCTGGCAACGAACACACATAGACGGTCCGCCATCACTTATCAAAAATTGCGACATATGTCGCTGTCGTATGGGATAAGATAGCGTAGAAGGGAAATGATTCCTGCGTATGATGCAGGTTTATTTGACAAAACAATAAACGCGCTTCCGTTTGAAGTACATATACCTGGTTATCAATTTTGTGGACCCGGTACTCGTTTCGTGAAAAGACTAGCGCGTGGTGATGGAGGTATAAATCAATTAGACGCGGCGTGTCGCGAACATGATATCGTCTAATCGCGAAGCAACAATCTCGCTGATCGTCACATTACCGATCGAGTTCTTGCCGAAAGAGCACGCGAACGTATAACAGTGAGTGATTCGACGTTTGGTGAGAAAGCTGCCGCAATCGCTGTATGGGCATGAAAGCAAAATGAAATTAGGGATGGGTATGAAAAGAAGAAAAAAAATGAAAAGGAAGAGACTACTTCCGGTAATGAAACGTAGAGGTTTCTTACGATTTTACCAATGTTAGGCGTTCGGATCTTTGATTGGTGGAGTGACGAGCGTAGCGAGAGCTGTAACCGATCGCAAAGCCGCACCACGTCAGACGGAAGGTCGCGGACTGTATCTAGCGCCCTACAAACGTGGTGGTAGCGAGTAAGGAAAAGAAAGGCAAGAGATAAAAAAAAAATCGTGGAAGGAAACGTTAGAGACTCTTAAAATACCGTTCTCCGATATCACAACGAACGAACAGTTGAGCCGTGCGGCGTATCGTTTGCGTTTATCATTCTTCAGAGGTGTGTTTATGCGTGACTCGTTACCGACGAAATCGTAATGAGAGCGGTATCATAAATCTCGATAATTCGGAAAATGCGGGCACACACTTGCTTATGCAAAAAAAGGAAATAACGCCGTTTACTTCGATGGTTTTGGCAATCTTAGACCTTCAAGGGAACTCGAACACTATCTCGGAAGCAACGTAACGTATAATCATCGCTCTTATCAAACGTTCAATCAGATTTATGGTCAATTGTATCTACGATTTCTTCAAGAAATAGATGGGAGGAAAAAATATATCTAATAATGTATTGTGTGAGTCATCTCAGTTGAGCGTTTACCTTCGATTACATCATGTCATTGACTCTCACGTTGACTGGAACAACCAGTATCCTCACGGCGAGTTACTTCTTTGCGTTGGATTTAAGTAATGATGAATATGAATTGGGTCTTACGAATTTTGAAACGTACAACGCAATACCGAATTACTTCCACGAATAATAAATTCTACTTCGATACCGACGATAAAATAATCATAATCATGATTCCTGAAGGATCGTACGAATTGAGTGCTATAAACAAGTATCTGAGAACTGCTATTCGTTACATATGACGACGAACGCTTAACAATAAAGATAATAATGATGATAAGTACATATTCGATGACGATAGCAATGATAGCACTCATACAGAAGAGATACTGATTCTTCGAGCCAATGAGAATACTATGAGAAGCGAGATGAAATGTGCGTACCAAATGCGTACCAAATAAATTTTATTCATCGAATAACATCGGTTCGCTATTAGATTATTCAAAATCTCGCTTAATACAACCGAATAAGTGGTACGCGTCTGACAAATCTGTAAACATTATGAATGTAACTATAATTCGTATAGAATGCAACATTACTTCGGGTGCGTACAACAACGATAAATCAGTGCATACGATACACGAATTCGCGGTGAATGTTCCACCTGGATATAAATTGTCCGATACTCCAACGTCATTTATCTCCCAGTCGCGAGAAACGTTACCGATATAACGATACGTATAATGGATCAAAACGGACAATTGATAAACCTTCGTGGAGAAGAGATATCGATTCGACTTCATATACGACGCAGACGATAAAAAATATGCTCACGAACAAAAGATACTCGTTCCGAACGAGTCGTACGATTGTAAGAATACATCCACCACATCATACCACACGTTGCAATTATCATTGCTCACCGAACGATACGTTGGAAGAAAGCAAAGAGGAACAGAGGACAGATTGAACGCTGCGAACGTCGCATTTCTACGATTTCTGGAATTCGCCGTGAAAAATGAGTCATGATATTCTAAATATAGGGTGTAAGCCCATCTTCGTCGATCGTATCGTTAAGATCGAGACTCACACTTACAACCCATACGCTAACACCACATACAGCGATGAAATACGAATACCTATACAACACCAGGATCTGTGCGTAACGATAATAATTGCGTTGTGGCGCACGAATCAACGGAACCTAAAATCACGCTATTGAAGATACAATGGAAAATGCCACATGTAGTGCTAAACGATGTCAATAAATTATCACTTTTGCGAACGTTAGAAGGTGGACGATATCTCAGCATGTGTTTCTGGTCGTGGAATCTGTACGTATTTCCTCTGCTTCAAAGCTCAACGAAGCATTCGTGGGCTGTTAAAACAATATCGCAATTGGAAAAACCGCGATACGTAATTTTTGCGCTTCAAACCGGAAAAAGAAACGTACCGTCGCAATTCGACGTGTGTAATCTCACTAATGTGAAACTTTTTTTAAATTCTGATTTTTATCTTTACGACAATATGAATTTAGATTTCGAACACAAGAAATACGCTATATCTACGATATGTATGTAAAATTTCAAAAGACGTACTACGGTTACAACAATCGCGATGTTATCTATCGGGGAATTTCTTGTACACGGTCCATTCGTAGTGATCGATTGTTCTCGCCAAACGAATCGATAAAAAGTGCTATTGTGGATATTTGTATAGAATTCGAATGTAAGGAAAATATTCCACTGAACACCACAGCTTATTGTCTTATTATTCACGATAAGGTGATAGAGTACAATTCATTGACTAATGTTATTCGCAAAATCATATAATATTTTTTTTCAAGCTCTCTCCTTCTTTATTAAATTTCACACACTATCATATTGTAATGTAAAACACATAAAAAGTACGAAACGCGATTCATTACTCTTGACAATTAGAGTACACATCGTTTCTATTGCGTGTCACATATTTGTGTTACATCGCGATGTCTCTCACGTTCTTCATCATCATCATCATCATCATCATCATCGTCTTCGTTACGATTATTACGACGACAATGTCGACGGCAGCGATGAATCGTCAAAGCATAGATAATTTTGTATCTACAAAAGTACGGCTACTTGAGTAACGCTGAAAACAATACGCAATTATCATTCGAAGAGGGAGAAATTAAACAGGCGATTTCATTATTTCAAGAATATTATCAAATAGGGTGATGGTACATTGAATAATTATACATTGTATCAAATGCGTAAACCACGATGTGGTCTCCCGGACATTCTGCACCACGAGCAAAATACAAGTAGGAAGAAATGGGCGAAAACATATCTCACGTGGAACTTCCATTTAGCTGATGCGCCTTGAAAATTACCGCATTCGCGTTCTCGCTATGGCCAGCGAATTCGTCTTTATCGTTCCAACGTAAAACGTTAAATCCCGACATCTTAATATCTTATCGTAGTGGCACACACACATACGCTGATCGTAAACGTAATGAAGAAATTTGCACCTCTTCGTTCGGTGGACCTGGTGGAGTACTCGCTCACGCGTTCTATCCTTCAAACGTTGCCAATTACACCGCTGAAATACATGTAGTGCAGAACCGTGGCATATATATTTAATCGAAAAATCTGCTAATAACAAGGACTATCTGTTTAACATGTTAACACATGAAATTGGACACGCATTAGGATTAACACACAGTTCGCGTGAAGACTCCATAATGTTCGCATTTGTCACTGCTACTAATAATAAAATCGTTAAACTCAACATAGAGGACATTTTAGCCATTCAACAACTCTATGGAATTAAAAATCCAAAACTAACAACAACTACAAACCATCAATGTCAACAACTACCGAAATTACAACAAATAAATCCGAGTACGTACTTTACAATATGTGGATACGATGTTGATATTATGTCATCGAATATTCGTCACATATCAACGCTACGTATGGTCAATAAATATAGATGATACAAAATACGATGGACCACATATGTATACTAAACAGCTACATGAATTTCCGGATATTTCCGGAATTTCTCCTTATTAACCACATATCGAAGGCCTTCGGATGAATTAGTACTGTTGTAAATAATATAGTTTACATGATCGAGTATCTCAGTTTCAAATTGAAAGAAGGTTAGCCAAAATGTCTCTCGAGTTTAGGATTTCCCCCGAACACTTTGATCGATATCATAGTAAATACTAACAGAGGACAAACTTATGCAATCTTCAATAATAACGATGTAGTACAGATAGACGAATGCAGTATGAGTGTTCGCTCGTATCAATCGTTACAAGCGATATTCCCAGGAATATCGTCAGTTCCGACCTTGGCCTTCCGATATATGAATGGTAATCTGTACTTTGCCAAAAAACAATTTTACAAATTTAATGAGTTCACGAGAACCGTAACAGAGGCTGGTAAATTTAATAACCTCAAAATTTATAAATCAAAAAATAAATTTAATAAACTCAAAAAATAAATTTAATAAACTCAACATATTCAACGTCGAATGTTCGAGAGACGGATTATTACAACAAATGCAGGATCTTAGGTCGACTAATTCGAGTAATACTGACAAAACACAACGAGAAATAAGACGAAGAAGGAGGAGAAGGAAAGGATGGAAGAACATATATAATAAATACTATAATAATTTTAAATCATTCGATCAATATAAAAGGAACAATCATTCCGACAACATTGTTTGTACGCACTTTCCAAGCTTTTCGATCGTGAGGACGATACTGCGAAAAAAATACATAAAAATGCTCAACAACACGGATATCGAAAATTATTTCATGGAACAGGACGATCGTGTACGAAGCGCGAAGAAGAAGAAAACATTCGACGATTTAACTGATGAAAATCCAGATAAAAAAAACAAGTCAAATAAGTATTTTTTTTCTTTGAGTCTCTTTTTCCATCTACTAATTTTTTTCTTTAATTACAGACATCAAATCGCACATCGTACGTATTCTCGAGAGAAGATATCCGTTAACTGTAACTACAAATACTTGAACATTGATATCAATGTCAAACTTCCTTCTTACGTAATTATCATTTTGGGGGATTGTCACGGTAAAGAGATTCTGCTTTCACCGGACATCTGGAGAGAGCTTCTCGAACAAAAACATGTCATTTTGTCCCTTTTGCAGTACGACGAGAATAATAGAGGAATACGTGCGCCGTCCCCAATGTACGTTGGAAATCTAATGTTACGCTTCGGACGAATCAATAATCTACCAATACTGCGTTTAGAAACAAGTACAGCTCGTCTATCCATGTCGAAAAGCATTGTACTTAATATATTTAATCTCGAATACTGTGTAAATCGTCTCATTTCCTCCTTAACCGCAATGACTGATAACGTCGATAAAAAATTTTCGCGACTTCTCGCTATCGCGTTCACTGTCATGAAATCTGCGAACATGTTAAAAACGATGTATGATAACGAATCCTTCGACCGCAATGACATACTTGATTGCAAATTGATCGCTTTGATTTTCGAAGAACATTAATTGTATATGTCATTTAACACTAATAATAAAACTATATTTTTAAAATAAAAAGTATTTCATATATTCCTACCTATATATGCGTCAGCGTGAGTTTCCTTTTTCTCCTTTATTTAAAGATATATATATATATATATATATTAGGTGTACAAATAAGTTTCCGCCGTTTTTTATCAAAAATTAAGCATTTATTGTGAAAGAACGATACATAATGTTTTATTGAAAGTATCCATCGCTAGCCACTACTTTTTCCCATCTTTTTGATAGCATACGGATACCGCGTTGGAAAAACGCTTCATCTTTTGAGGCTATTTGAGGCTAATTATCGATCCAATTTTTGATATCTTCATATGATGTGAAGTGCTGCTCAGACAGGCCATGCGCCATCGATCGAAATAGATGATAATCGGAAGGGGCAATGTCTGGTGAATACGGCGGGTGGGGTAGAACTTCCCAATTGAGTGTTTCCATGTAGGTTTTGATCGGCGCCGCAACATGTGGTCGAGCATTATCATGCAGGAGAATAATTTTGTTACGCCTGGAGTAGTGGGCGCATTTTTCCTTGAGTGCTCGGTTTAATCTCATCAATTGTGTTTGATAGAGAGCCCCAGTAAAGGTTTCGTTTGGTTTGAGCAACTCATAATACACGACACCAAGCTGATCCCACCAAATACACAACATGAGTTTTTTTCCATGAATATTCGGCTTGGCTGTCGATGTTGAAGCATGGCCAGGTGATCCCCATGATTTCCTCTTCTTTGGGTTATCGTAGTGAATCCATTTTTCATCACCAGTGACTATACGATGTAAAGAACCTTTTCGTTTATGCCTGACAAGTAGCATTTCACATATGGAAATTGGCGTTCAACGTTTCTCGGCTTCAGTTCATATGGAACCCAATTCCCTTGCTTTTGAATCATTCCCAATGATTTCAAACGATGTGAAATTGTTTGTTGAGTCGCTCCTAATGTAAGTGCAAGTTCTTTTTGTGTTTGGCACGAATCTTCATTCAATAATGCTTCCAATTCCGCGTCTTCGTACACTTTCGGCCTTCCGCTACGTTCTTTGTCCTCGACGTCAAATTCACCGTTCTTAAATTTTTGAAACCATTCACGACAACTTCTCTCACTTAAGGCAGCCTCAGCATATGCTTCTACAAGCAATCGATGAGCCTCAGCTGCAGATTTCTTCAAAGAAGTAAATCAAAAGTTCTCGCAAATGACACTTATTCGGCTCAAAATTCAGCATTTTCGCACAAAACAAAAAATATGATGCTGATACAAAATCGCTAGTATTTCAAGGTTATGTTGTTGACAGATGTCTAACCTTACGATATAATGTTTTACATCAGATAATTTTAACCATAGTTTGTATCATACATATATATATATATATATATATATATATATATATATATATATATCTTTAAATAAAGGAGAAAAAGGAAACTCACGCTGACGCAAACTTTAAGGAAAAAAGTGGCAAAAGGAAAAAGGAAATAGGTGTGGAATCATATGATATATATATATATATATATATATATATATATATATAGTTGTTACTCGCGCTGAATGAGCGAGAGCGAGCGACGTTGGTACGAACGAGCGTTAGTGCGAACAAGAACGAGCGAATGAGCGTTAGTGCGAGCGAGAACGAGCGTTTGTGCGAGTGAGACAGCGCGTGCGACAGTGCACACGGGAAAAAAACCGCGTGAATTCTCTTAGTCACTCGTCTGCTCTCAAGCTCGCAAGATCGTCATGTCGTGACGTCACGAGCTCACACACGCATGCGCCCATGGGGACGGGGGCTGGGAAGGAAAACTACGAGAGGTGATGGGAGGAAAAAGCAGCTCGCTCATTGGCTGCCCCCCCGCATCACAATACTCTTCTCGCCCAGTTTTCCCCCCGGCCCCTCACCCCACGGGTTCCCCCATGGTTTCATATATACATAGCTTTCCTACTGACTAGGAAGGCGAAGGAGGCTGCAAAATCTGTAAATAAGAATTAAATAATGTTTCAATGTCATTTTGCTTGTTCAATCTCAATTTTTATTTTGTAATATGAACTATTTCAGAGATCAATCCTTTATTATACGATGGTTCCTTGTATAAGATCTTTTTTTATATCTTTCTAATTAAAATTATGGTTATAGTTAATACAATAATCAGTAATCACCGATAAAGAAAGCCTTTTTATTAATGAAATGTATTCATTTAGTCTTGTTTTTAATTTTTTTTTGGTTCAACATAACTCGCTTCACAGTCCTCACAAGATATTTTGGAGACAATATTTTGATAAAATGCTAAATGATCTTTATTTTTATCTCTTATCTTTATCTCTGATGCTTTTTAATGTATTTGGAATTGAATATGATAGTTTGCAATTTATATGCTATAAAAAACTTTTCGAGATAGATTTAATATATGGAAATGTAAAGAACTTCTCTTTGACATGGATATATTGTTTAATATAAGGTTTAGTAAAAAGAAATCCATTATTTTTCCAATAGATAGCTTTAGTAATCTGTATCTCGCGTTGTATAAGTGCGATCGGGTTACGCTAGATGGCGTTTGAAAGATAAGATTTCGTACTAAAAAAATTTTTCAGATAGTTTTGTGATGGCTTGACTCAGTATTGTTTGAGCGCGCGTCAAAGATGGATACCAGCAAAGAGAAAATATACGCGATATTTTATAGTTTTTCTTCGATAAAGGCGAAAACGCAAACTAGGCGGCTGAAAATGTGAATAGTAACAAGATATCCATTATTTTTGAATGAAATTGAAGGCTTTATTTAGTATAGTTAGAATGATCCGATTTAGGTCAAATATTATGTTATATTTTTGTTCGATAACTTGTTGCCATTTTGTAGATAATTCCATTATGCCTCTTTCATAGAAACCCTCGTCCCTATTGGCAAAAAACTGGGACAGTCGATTTTTACAAGCTTCTCTTGAGGCGAATTTTTCACCAGCAAAATCATTCGCTATAGACAGGAACAGGTGGTAATTACTTGGAGCCAGGTCCAGACTATAAGTTGGATGCATAAGACCTTCCCAACCAAGCTCCCGAATGGACTTCTGGCGAGTCACTATCGATGTGTGTGGCCTTGCGTTGTCCTGATGGAACACAATTCCTCTCCTATTGGTCAACGCTTCTGGGCGATTGCTTCTGGGCGATTGCGTCCAATTGTTGACAGTACAGATCCGAATTAAGAGTTTGGCCGTAGGGGAGCAGCTCATAGTAGATGATTCCCTGCCAATCCCAGCAAACACACAGCAAAACCTTCCTGACCATCAATCCTGGCTTGGCCACCGTTTGCAACGGCTCACCACGATTCGACTTCGACCGTTTTCGCTTGACGTTGTCATAAGTGACCCACTTTTCATTACCAGTCACATCCGTTTCAGAAATGGGTTGATTTTGTTGCGATTCAACAGCGATTCGCAGGAAATTCGGTTCATAAGGTTTTTTTGCGTTAACTCGTGTGGCACCATACATCGAGCTTCTTTTTGTATCCAGCCTTATTCAAGTGGTTCCAAACGGTTTTTTGTGTATTATTCAATGTTTAGCTCCTGGGCAATCGAAACAGTGCTTACATGACGGTCGGACTCGACGATTTCCATTATTTTATCGATATTTTCGACAATTGGCCTTCCAGAGCGTGGTGCATCTTTGACATTAAAATTTCCGGAACGGAATCGACGAAACCAAAATTGCGCGTGATTGGCTGTTACAGTATCAGGACCATAAACACTATTCACATTTTCAGCCACCTAGTTTGCGTTTTCGCCTTTATCGAAGAAAAACTATAAAATATGGCGTATATTTTCTCTTTGCTGGTGTCTATCTTTGACGCGCGCTCAAACAATATTGAGTCAAGCCATCAAAACTGTCTGAGAAGTTTTTTTAGTACAAAATCTTATCTTTCAAAGCCATCTAGCGTAACCCGATCGCACTTATACAACGCGAGATACAGATTACTAAAGCCATCTATTGGAAAAATAATGAATTTCTTTTTACTACACCTTATATATATATATATACAATATATATATATATATATATATATATATCCATGTCAGAAAAATTCTTCTCCATATTAGATATATAATCAACTTTGTTTAAAACGACAGTGACATTACCCTTGTAAATAAATGAGTTTTATCTCTTGCAGTTTTTCTGTAAAGTTGATAGTATTTGAGTAAAAAATTATTGAAAATCAATATTCAGCGGTTTTTAATAATTAATATCTTGTTAACTATTACGAAAATTGCAAAATAGTAAAGGACTTCTCGGCTCAGTTTAGTCCGCTCTATCTATACAAAAACACTTGGCAAAAACTTACGGGACTGTATATCGTTAGCGCATATCGCACTGCAATCTTCGTCGGCGATGGAGCGACTATAGTGCGAATTGTTTAAGCTCGATAGTTATGCGAGCCGCCCTATTTGCGATTCCGAGCTTTTCCCTCACTCTCACGCATTGGTCTTGTGCTAATTCGAAAAATCGCCGAGCCGCGAACTTTCGAGTAATAAATGCAAATTTTTTCTGTGTAGAGCTGAAGCGGCTTCAGTGTGAGTTGTTTGAGTTCGGTGGTCATGTGAACTGCCTTAATTCCGAACTTTCTCCTCTCCCCATTGGTTTTGTGTTAACTCAAAGATTTGCCGAGCCGCGCTAATTCGAACTTTCGAGTCATCGCAAATCCAAATTTTTTCCCATGTCTACACTTACATACCCAGATAAAACGTTCCTTGACATAAGAAAAGAAATAGGTGCTTAGCACAAGTTTCTCTTCTATTGCCATCATGTTACTATCATTAGGGCAATAATAATTTTGTTTAGGTCAACCTAGAGGCATTATGCGGATAATGGTTGTTTGCGCAAACGAACGGAAATGATGCAACAAACTTATTCCCATGTTGTTACAATCTGTTGGAAATTATTTTCGTATATTTATAAAATATTTAGTCCACATTTTTGTCAATCGAATGGAAATGGAGTGTATGCGATACCGCTATCAGAGAGATGTATCGAGTTAAATTTCTTTTTAAAAAACAACATAGAATAGAATAAAAGACATAGCATTAGAATATTTTTCAGCTGTATTCTAATAAAATAATTTTTTGAAGTGAGTCTCAAGGGGTTCTAAGATGAAAGATATAATAATATTTTTTTTGAAATGTTTACCGAATAAATGAAATCTTCTAATACTTTATATGTATTTTGTTCTGCATTGTAATTTTATTCATAGTAACTTACACCTGTCAACTAAATGAGTAAAATGGCTAAAATCAACTCATAAGTCACTTTAAGATATCTTTCAGAGTTCTTTATAAAATATCTTAAAGATATTTCTTAAAGAACTCTTAAAGATATCTTAAAGTTCTCTTTTGAGTCGATTTTTTAAACAGGAAAGCATTATTAGAGGTTAATCCTTTTTACCATAACAGTTTCTTTTATATTACTGTTAAATTGCTAACAAATTTGTTTTATGTAGCATTAGTTTCCATCACGTTGCCATGCAATTGTCCTAACCTATAAAACTTACAAAAAAGAAAAGGGAAAATATTTCCTTCCTGTTATGCACAACCGTTTAGGGTTATATATTGCCGCCTAATATCAAACAAAATCGGAAGCCGCTTACCTCAAAAAAGACGGCAACTCAGACGATGCAATTTGTATCAAATTTATAGCAATATGCGGGAAATTTGTTATCTGGGGTAGCTAAGAAAGGAAAAAATAATTAAAAAATTATCGCTTGTATCACAGCCGGGATGTGAGCTCTGTGATTCTAACGGCAGTATGGCGAGCTTAGACAATGGTCTCACAAATGAGCCTTTGGTGATTTTTATCGTAATAGTTCGCAACATTGTCCGCGCCCGGATGGATTTCCTGGACGTGTCTTAGCGTCCACTGTAACGGGGCTAATAGATTCTATTGTTTTATCAAAACAAGTTGGGCTGCAGCTGAATGCTTTTATTTCGCTTTCATTTTGTTCATTCCTGCAAGGTATGGAAGTACTCCACCTGCGCAAAAAATGCTATTTGATTTGTTCGATTTGCTGCAACGGATTAGATGATTCTCGTTTACATCGCTCACATCCTTGCAAAGAAAACTGTTCAGTGGTTCACCAATTAAGAAATGATCTGGTGTAAGATATTCTAAATCGTTAGGATCGGTACTTAGTGGGATAGTCGGCCATGAATTGAGTGCCGCCTCGATTTCACAGAGAGCAGTTTGCAGTTCCTCGAATGTCAAATGTGCCCACAATGCGAGCAAAGTGGTATTTCGCTGATTTGACGGCGGCTTCCCATAAATGGGGCGTGTTTGCCGGAATAAAGTTCCACGAAATGCTTGTTTGTGCAAAAAATTGTTATATGTTCGATTTTGTTTCCTGACTATAATAAAAATCATTCTTTGATCTGAGTTCCGGCGCTCACGAAAGTAATCCATTCTCGGAATATATTTGAGAGGATATCCTGTGCGATATGAATCCTCCCCCTAAATGTTTGAATGCCGCGATCACGCTTCGGATATTAGGTTGTTTAGTTTTATGTGAATGGCTCTTGTTGCAAAACAAACAAAAATTCACCTTGAAATATCGAGTATTTCGTCTCTTGCCCTTCCTGATTAAAATTGGCTCGGCATAGTCAACTCCACAGTGTGTGAACGATCTGAGTGCTGTAACACAACCCGTAACGAACTCTTGATGGCTTCGGAGTGATATGGTTTGGCCTGAAACACATTATGGATCACTTTGCACGTGGCGGAGCGTAAGAATAAAAGCCATAACTGTTGTCTGACGTTTGCTATAGTGGTCTGCGCTTCTGTGTGCAAATTGTGGGCATGTTCTTGCTCTACATTGATTATGACGCCTGAAAGTATGAACCCCCAACTGCTGTTTCTCGGGAGTTGAGTGAAGATATAATTGCGGAAGTAATATGATATGCATCATCTTTGTAGATTCGAGTTGTCTAATCTATCGCCGACTCGTAGAAGTCCCGATTCATCAGTGAACACTGTTAGCGACAATACGTTACTGGTGGTGGTAATCGTGTCCCCTTTCCTCGTAATCTTTTGCGAATGATCGTTTTTACAATCTTACATTTGATATTTAACGCGTGATGCCTCTGTGGATATAAAGGTTGATAGGATGTTTTTGGGCGATGCCTTTTTGAGAACTTTAAACAGTAACCATTCGTACGATTCTACTGAATATGAGAACACCTAGTCAATAACACAAACTATAGAAATCAATACCTTAAACGGCTGGATCTTAAATGCTTGTATGATATGAATTTATATATTACGTACGTAGTCCTTTAAAACGCGCACTGAAATGATCTTTCAATTTTGAAATGCTAACTCTACTAAATTATCGCAGTAATATTACGAATTAAATTGGTTAGCAGTTTTGCTTTTTCATATTTTCGAACGATCTTAATAATGCTGAGCAACATATTAAAATCTGTAAATAGTCATAGGTTCACAGAAAAAAAAGTATCATGTGCTGGGGGTGGAGATCCAGCTATTCTTATGTATTTTGAATCGCTGATATGAATTTAACATTAAAATAGGACCATCCAGAGTAAATTTTCAATCTAGAGCGAAAAAATGGATAAAAAAATCTCGAAATCTCTGCTTTTATTGATATATTTTAAGATTGGCAAAAAATTTTTGATTAAACCTAAACCATATGTTTCCTGAGTTGAGAAATACTTATCAGCCGTCAAGAAATATTGTACTGACCGCTTTAGAATACTAATATGCTAAATATAATATAAAAATCAATCCTTGATATCTGATTGACAGATAAAGTAGCAACAAACGCCGTATCTACGTTCTCTTGCATAATTTCTAGCGATAAACTCTGAGTGCCTACAATTTTTAGGGAGTTAACCCATGCTGCCTTCTCGATGTCAGTCATTTTAGTAACAACTTGCAAAATCATCAATCTATTATATATGTCGCATGATTCTAGTCATGCAAATGTAGTGTACATAGGTGAAAACACTTACAAATACCTACTGCCACGGAGGATGCTGGAGACATAGGTATACTAGGGGGATTCTAATCTAGGTCCTCTTGAGGGACGCGCGGCGCGTGGCGCGGGGGAAGGGAGAAGGAAAGCACGAGAAGTCCCGGCGCTATCAGTGTTTATCGATATGATGATACATGCCGCCATGTTGTGACGTCACGTATCATTGGGGACCGCCGCTGCCGCCGCCGCTGTGCACGCTATCTCATATACTTACCATGTTCCTCTCGATGCGTTGCTGTCTTCTCCAATTTCCTTTTTTTTTCTTTCCGCGTCCAAAACCATTTGACACGTCATGACATGTTCTGATGATGATATCATTAATGCGATTTGATATAGATATACAATTTTGTTTCCGCCGTTCTCTTTCCGAAATTCGAGGCTTTATTGTAAAAAACTGGTTATACATTTATGATTCAAAGTATTGTTCATCGCTGGCCACTACTTTCTTTCATCTTTCGGGCAGCGTACGAATCCCGCGTCGAAAAAACTGGTCATCTTTTGAGGCGATCCACGAATCGATCTAATTTTTTACTTCTTCATAAGACCGGAAGTGCTGGTCAGTCAGGCCGTGTGCCATTGATCAAAACAAGTGATAGTCAGAGGGAGCAACGTATAGAGAATACGGCGGGTGGGGTAGGACTTCCCATTTCAACGTTTCCAAGTATGTCTTGACCACTTTCGCAATAGGGGTCGAGCATGCAAAATCACTTTATCGTGTCTCTCGTTATATTGCGGCCGTTTGTCTTTCAATGTTCGGCTCAAACGTATCAATTGCGTTTGATACTGATCGCCTGTGATTGTTTCAGTCGGTTTTAATAGCTCATAATATACTATGCCGAGCTGATCCCAAATACAGAGCATGACCTTGGAGCCGTGAATATTCGGTTTGGCCGTCGACGTGGAAGCATGGCCGGGAACTCCCCATGATTTTCCGCGCTTGAGGTTATCGTAATGAACCCATTTTTCATTTCCAGTCACAATGCGATGCAGAAATCCCTTTCGTCTTTGCCTTTCAAGCAGCTGTTCACAAGCAAACAAACGCCGTTTAACATCTCTCGGCTTCAACTCGTACGGCACCCAATTTCCTTGCTTCTGAATCATTCCCATGGCTTTGAGGCGTTTTGAAATGGTTGAGTCACTCCCAATGATCGTGCCAATTTTTTTTTATTTTGACACGAGTTTTGATGAAGTAATGCCTCCCATTCTGCATCTTTGAAAACCTTCTCTCTTTCACTGCTATGCCGGTCTTCGATGTCAAAATCACCGTTCTTGAAATTACTCACGACACGTTCTTTCACTAATAGCGGTCTCACCATAAGTATTTGAGAGCATTCGATGAGCCTCAGCCGCAGATTTCTTCATATTGAAGCAGAAAATTAAAACCTTCCGCAAATGACGAGAATTTGGCTCGTAAACTGACATTTTCAATCGAGAATAATTTTATGATGCAGACACAAATCGACTAATGTTTCTATGGGGTTATGTTGACAGATGCCTAAGTTTATTGTATGACGTCTATGATCTATTTATTTCGATTACCACTTACCGTTAAAGCCATCTATAGGAAAACGGCGGAAACAAAGTTGTACACCAAATAAATGCGACATTTACCAAATAGTGTACGTGTCACGTGACACAGATTTTTTACAAATATTCGACATGATACGACATGTCACAACATGTTCGAGCGGGGTCATCATCAATGTAATGTGATACAAATATCACGCGACTAAATAAGTGGTATAAAATGAGAAGATCAATTTCAATCTCTGAATTGCTCGCGTTTATTTTCATACTTGTTATTCATTTTTTTATATTACAATGGATATATATGACATAGAATAGGTTTGATGGGAAAAAGAACGTATATATATATATAATGATATGAACAAAAAAAAATTTGTATTCACATATTATTATATCGTTTTTTTCGAACGTATTAAAAACTAAAGCCAATAGTTCGCAATCGACAAGCTGATATCCATTAAAGATGTCACTATCGCGTGTAGTGTTTTTGGACGCGATGTTGGAGAATAGTGTATACTTGAAATCGACCGTATCGACGAGTCGGTCTAATCATTCTAACGTTACATCGATACATCCGTCAAATGCAAACATACGTTGTAGCGTCGTTTCAGTCATTGTAATGCGTATTGACAAAGATGTACGAGCGTAGCATCGTTCAGCGTGCAAACTCTGACGGTTAGCGGTCCAACACTTATAAAATTGTCCTTGTATTCATTTCGCAACATTTTGTAAATATTCCATTGCAGCTCGTAGACGCCCTTCCACATTTTGAGAGACAGCGACAGTTTATGTCCACGATGATTTCCACGTAACTCGGTGGGCCAACGTTGATTCCAATTTCTAAAAATTTGTAGCCCGTAGCCGTCAGATCGTAACGTCTGCTCAATAAACGCACCTCGCTCCATGCTGTGTATGTACATAATATTAAAAAAAACATTTCTTTTGTGTATAGAACGTTGAAATTTACATGTTACTGCAATCCTTCTTCGTTTCGTACAATGCGTTGCTGATTTAGCGAAGTACATTTTTCAACCGTTCGTACAAGCAGGTATCGCAAGACTGATTGCATCCGTGTAAATTGCGATGTATATGGTAAAACTTCTAAAATCGAAGAGAGAGTAATTCTCTCCTCTTTTCAAGAATTGCGAACGTGTCGCGATGCGTTTTCCTACGTATTTTCTTTGTTCGCGAGTTTATCAATGTTTATACTTTATGATTTATATTTCGATGGCATTGATGAGGTTGATGATGAGTTGACGACTTTGATGCCTTTTCTCCATTCCCAATATCTCATTTTTTTCTGGTGTACAAATAAGTTTTAAAGCGTTTTTTGTGTAACATATAATTTAAACTTAAAATTCAAATATTTTCGCGCTTTTTTGATATGTAGTGGCGCTTAATGTGTACTATTAAAAAACATAATTGACTTCACAAAATTGGAAACTTAACCTCAAAATTAAATGGTTTTAAAATGGCGAGCGACAAGCAATTTATTCGATACTTCATTCGATACGAATTTCATCAAGGAAAAAGCGCTGCTAAAGCATGTGAATCAAGTTCTGTTCTTGAAGTCAATGTTGTACCTAAAAGTACGTGTGAGTTTTGTTTTAGGCGATTTAAAGAGGATGATTTTGATGTTAGCGATAGAGAACGTAGTGGTGCTCTTCAGAAGGTTACAAACAATGAATTGCAAGCATTACTCGATCAAAACTCATGTCAAACACAAAACGAACTTGCACAGCAACTTAGAGTAACTCAACAAGATATTTCAATTTGTTTACGGCAGATGGGAAAGATTCTGAAGGAAGGAAAGTGGGTACCGCATGCATTAAGTGAAAAAAACAAAAATGATCGTCTTGAGAAGTGTTTGAATCTGTACAATAAACAGCATAGAAAATTTTTCTTTGGAAAATCGTGACTGATGATGAAAAGTGGATTTTTTACGATAATCCTAAAAAGGGAAAACATTATATGGATCCAGGATAACCCTATATCAAAACGCAACATCCACAGCAGCAAAGTTATGCTATGCATCTGGTGGGACATGAAGGATGTGCTATATTATGAACTGCTCCATCCGAATGAAACGGTTAACAATGATCGCTACAGTCAACAATTGATCCGTTTAAATCAAGAAATCGAACGAAATCGTCCATTTACTGACAAAGGAAAACGTCCTGTGAAATTGCTTCATGACAACGCTAGGCCTTATGTTGTAACCTGTAAAGGAAACGTTGCTAGCTCTTGGTTGGGAAGTTCTGCCGCACCCGGCGTATAGCCCAGACATAACCCCTTCTGATTATCATTTATTCCGGTGAATGCAAAACGCCTTGTCTGGTGTACACTTTCGAGCATTTGAAGAAGTGCGAAAATGGGATAATTTTATCGCATCGAAAGACGAAACCTTCTTCGCTTCTGGAATTCGCAAGCTGCCCGAAAGATGGCTAAAGGTCATAGATAATGATGGAGATTATTTTGATAATTAAGTGTGTTTTCGTTTCTAAATAAATAAATATTAAATTTCATTAAAAACGCTTTAAAACTTATTTATACACTTAATACGGGACCATGCCGTCCTCCCATCGCAATTCATGATGATAAGCACTCAACCAGGAAGCGCAAGATCTGTCGGATTTGTCAAAAATTTCTACGGGACTCGTAAAAAGTTGTGCGATTCTGTACGATTTGTACGCGTGTTTCTGCAAGAGCTACTACGGATACGAGTATCTCGAGCCGAGTCATCTTTACAACTTTTTTACGTAATGGCCCGTTCGTGATCATCAATTGCTCTCGACAGAACGAATCGGTCAAGAGTGGACGTGCGATTAGACTTTGAATGTAAGGAGAATGTGTTCGCAAATACAACTGCCTATTGTCTCATCATACACAATCGCGTGTTCAGTATCCATTGATCAACATTGTGCGCAAAATCACCACGCACTACGTCAACAGTTTCAAGCGCGTCGCGGTGCGAACGTTTCCGTAAAATCGCGCATTTCAAAAATTCATTTATGTCTCGCACTTCGTATGAACCCTCGAGAATTATAATTTCCGCATCGTCTTTGACGAAATAAAATTTGTTCGATTCGTTCACATTCGGTATGTTATAAGTTTCAAAAATCGTCGGACCGAGCTCGTAATCTCCGTCACTCAAATCTATGGTGGGAAAGTAGTTCGCCGCGAGGACGGTGCTCTTCCCGCTCAGCGTAAGCGTCAACGACATGACAGAAAAAGTGTTCGACTCATATTAAGATTTCATAGCACTTCGTCAAGCTTTTTAAATTCATACGCGTCTACCGTTTGTAGAAACCGCAGACACATCTGTCCGCAGAAGCTCTGATTGTATGCCTGATGGGACGTGCGATTGTACTCTATCGTTGTAGCGTTCCCAAAATATCGCGCCAGTTCCTTGGCCGAAGATTACCGAAACTGTCAAGGTACACGACGCGGTTGTTCCTCTATGATCCCTAGTGAGTACTAGACCCCGTCGCATCGTCCAGATTCACGATACTTTCATTTCGACGCGCGCCGCTCAGTAACGTGTTTCGCATGAAAACGCCTCTAAAATATGGTACGCGCATACGTCTCGCGAGCTTGTTCAATTGCATATTAGTAGTTACGCCAGACGGCATTTTTATCGTCTTGTTGGCGTTTTTTTTTCTTTGCAGTTACCCTGTCCACGTTTGTGTAGGCCAAGATACAGTCCGCGTTCATATTTGTACGGAGTGAGATATAGTCCGCGACCCTGTTCCATCGTGATCGTGACGTTGCAGCTCTTCGAGCTGATGTCGCGCGGCTTTGCTGTCGTTACCGCTTTTGCCACACTGGTCGCTCCGCTGAGCAAGGATCCGAGCGCGCCCAACATTGGTACTAACGCACTGCCTCGTTTCGTCGTCGGAAGTATTCGCTTTTTCGTCACCTTTTTTCTCGTCGTCTTCTTCTTCGGTTTCGTGCTCACCGATCTTAGTTTTGGCTTTCATCGCTGCCCAGACAACAGCTGCGGCGGCTCTCTCGCTCAGAACCAAATCTCTCGCGACGACAAGTCCTAGTGCTTTATCGGCGAGTATCTTGTCCGCCGTGTGTCTATCGGTGAGATCGTTGCTTCGAGAATACATAATGTCGTGTTCTCGACATGCCGCGTCCAGTGAATTTATGCGTCACCCCCCCCCCCCCTCCGCGTCATCTCTGGCTAATTGCTTCGTAAGCCGAGTGCCCGAACCGCAAAATTGGTAGCTCAGTAAGTCGAAAGGAAGCGCGTTTATCGCTCGATTCAGTACACCGTCGTGCGACGCCGATATTCGCTACAGTCCTTTATCTTTGGTGTGGAATCGTCGATATGCGTTCGCTGCCACGGCTGATTGTAATCGCAGTGACGATAAGTTCGAATCTGCCTTCACGTTCCAAAAGCTTGTCCCAAACGTGTTCGTACGTGTAGTAAGAATACGACTTTCGGTATATATTGTAATTGCTCGGCGCTCAAGTCTCGAATATCGGAAAGATGACACAGCGAGAGATACATTTTGTTACTGCGCGATTCGCGGATTCGCGCGCCTTTAAATAATCGTTCGAGAGCGCGTAGCCTTTAGTGTTAGCATAAAATTTGTGTTGCAACCACTGACAATACGCGTTACAAACTGTGACGCGAAATCGCGAATGGAAGGCAGCGCGGAGAAGCGCAAGTACGGTGAAATGTTGCCGAGTACTATACACGCAATCATTTGCGGCCCGTCGAATTGCGGTAAAACTAACTTCTCATAGCCAACGTTCTCAAGTTTGCTCGTGACTTCAAACGGCGTAGGTTTCGAGAACATGTACGTCTATTCGAAATCGCTGCAACAGCCAAAGTATCGATATCTCGAAAATTTATTTACATCTATCGACGAAATCGGCTACTTTACGTTTTCCAATAATAGCGACGTCGTTCCACCGAGTGAGGCGCGCCCAAATTCTATTTTTATCTTTAATGACGTGGCATGCGACAAGCAGGGTGCGGTGAGAGAAATACTTTTTAAATACTTTTCGATGGGGTGCCACGCGAACGTTGACTGCTTTTATCTCTGTCAGATGTATGCGAGGATACCTAAACATCTGATACGCGACAACGAATCTGCTGATCCTGTTCAAACAGGATTGTATCAACTTGAAACACATTTACAACGATCACGTGAATACCGATATGTTGTACGATGAATTTTTGTTGTTGTGTCGCGACTGTTAGCAAAATAATATGGATTTTTGGTAATAGATAAGGATAGTACGCTTACAGACGGGAGATACCGAAAAGGACTTAAGGAGTTTGCAATACCGTAACGTGACCAGTCGTTGTCGATACTTCGGCAGAGACGAACATGGCTGATGTACGCGAGCGTGAAAAATTGCGAGGGAGATCGAGAAGACGAGCGAGTCGATCCACAAGAAATATATTGCGCTCTGAAGACCGACAGAATCAAGGAGGACATGATGTTGGACAGACATTTTAAACCTATTATCAAATCGCTGCGACAGATCGTTGACAGCCCTGGCATGCGTTCTATGAAGAGATAGTCGCGCGATAATGACGTCTGCCCCCAAGTGCAAGAGACAGGAAGAAGAAAAGGAAGAGGAGAAAGAGGGAGAGAAAGCGAGCGAGAGCGTTCCGCGATTCCGCGTAAATTCGATAATTGATCGCACGTTCATGTATAGCCGATAACCTCCGCATACGATAATCGTACCGACGATAGAATCGTTGGAGAACGTTTTTTTGAAATGACGGATTCGCTAGCAACAAAGGTTCAAAATCGGTTGCAAACGTCGGAAGGATGAGAGGCGTTGCAAGCCAGCTTGGGCCCTCTGGGTCAAAAGTACGTCGAGGCTGTCCTGAGGGGAGCGCGAGATAAACAGAAGAGCGATATAGATTATGTATACGACATTTACCTACACAAGGATGGATTGATGTTTGGCAATAAATGTTTCGACGTGGATGATGCGGACAACATAATTATCGACGGCGTACGATACGCCGGTACACCCGATCTTTACGAGTTAATTTTCAAGAAAATTCCCGACGATCTTCTTTACACGGAAGACGATATGAACAAGTACATGCTGTTGGCGACGAACGCGCACAAACAAAAGCATCATTCTCAGGGCCGATTATCAAGCAACAGGGGATACAAGTACAAATACGTAATCGCGCCATTGATGCCGATCATACCCAAGAAACAGAAGAAGAAATCTGGAAAGAGATTACCTCATGCAATGACATTGAACGACAACGCGATCGATTACGTGCACTGGGACGATCCCAAAAGCTAGTGGATCGTCTATGATTGCTCGACGCTTCGTACCGAGCAGGCAACAACGTTTATAACAACGAGATGCTGTCGATCATTGAGGAATTTCGCGAAGCCGGTCTTATTATAAATTAAATCGCGTATCGACGAAACGAGTCAGTCGAGTGGCGTTAGCGAGAAAAAATACTTTTGTCCTTTTTATTATGCGTCAAATCATGAAAAAGATATCCAGCGAAAAGAGAAAAATTAGTAAAAAATTTATAAAAATTTATAAAAGAAAAATTCCGAAAAACGTCGACTTGTCGAGGAATTGCATGCTCCGAGAAAAAATTTTCTGCGAAGTCGCGTCATAGTTTGAGAATACGACGATCTGTGGCAGGCTGATATCGATGTGTCCGTACTCGAACTTCAACAGAAGCCACCACTACATACTCACCGTCATCGATGTGTTGAGCAAATACGCGTGAGCTGTACCGCTCAAGAGCAAGAGTGGAAGCAAGACAGCTGATATTATTGCTGAGATAATTCGAGCGAATGGAAGATGTAAAAATTTACCAACGGATATGGAGTTTTACAACGCCGATGTGCAGAAAATCTTGAACAGACACGACGTTAATCACTATTCCACGTATTCGACGTTGAAAGCGTCAGTGGTAGAGCGATTCAATCGCACGCTCAAAAACAACATGTGGAATGTTTATACTCAACGGCAATTACAAGTGGATCGACGAGCTGTCGAGTCTCGTATCAGATTACAATGCGCGAAAGCATCACATTATTGGCATGTGAGCAAGACGATTTTTGAGAAGGGTTACACGCCAAATTGGACCACCGAGGTGCTTACGATCGTTAAGGTGCAGCGTACCAATCCCGATAATCTATTCGAGGACTATCGCGGAAAATTCGTCGTTGATGTATTCTACGAGCACGAGTAGTATTGCACTACTCATCCGGACATGTATCTCGCGGAGAAAGTGTACTGCGCCGGAAAGGAGACAAGGTGTACGTTAAGCGATTGGGATTCGTGGATACACAAATTCATGGATACACAAAAACAATGTCATTTGATAAAATTTTGATTCGTGTATTTTTGTACATATAAAAATATACATCAATATAAGTATATAAACGTATATTTTTTTAATTAGTCCCCATTCATCATCTTCGTTTTGGAGTATACAAAATACATAATTATTTGTAACAACTATGGATGGAGTAGAATACATATGTACATCGGTAATAATACATAATACTTATATAAATGTAAAAAACATACGATATGTATTATATGAAAGTACGATTATTATAATATATAATAAATGCTATTATATAAAACATACTAATAATACTTGTATAAATGTAAAAAAAGTGTAAATTATAATAGTAATACATAATAGCAATATATTATATTACATATAATATATATAATACATATATTACATAGGTATCCGTCAATGCCCTCACAGTAACGTCTCCGTCGAGTTCGGTACGATGTATCGTTTGTCGTCGTATGGACTCAGAGCGATTTTCGGATATCGTGTACACCTCGTGTAATTTAGATCGTATACACGATTTACGGCGAGTCATTTCGATCTCTTCGTTCAAACACCGCGTCGTTGAAATTATTGTTATTGTTATTGTTTGCGCTACAACGTATTCTTTACGCCTTTTTATTCTTTACGTCCTTCTTGCCATCCACTTTCACCACGTACATCTTCTGAGTGCAACGAATTCGGTCATTATCGCACCGTTATTCTCGTCCTTTATCAGGCCGGGTACTTTTTTGTTCGCGAAAGACATACCGTACACCGTTGTCCGCCGGATAATCGCTCGTGTCAAATCTAGCGATATCGCGTTTCATAGTCTCGTAAACATCGTCGCATTCTATATGGTAAATGAGACTGTCGGTGTACATGATCTTATATTTGTCTTGATATATCGATGACATGCACTCGTGATGAAATTCGTACAAGATTTTCGATATGTCGAGTATGCACATACCCACGTAAATCGGCTTGTCGAACTTCACCTCGAGTTTGTGCATTTCGACGGTGATTAAATTTTCCGCAAAGACGCTGCGGCTGTGGAAATTCGCGGTCATTGCCTCCGCGCCGTACCGTCCGTTCCATTTTGTCATTACACATTTTGTCATTTTACATCGACGTGATTGCGCACATTCTCCATAGTCTTACCAAATACCGCGTCATTAGTTTATATAAAATTTTTTCGCGAAACGTATGGAGAATCGCTTCTAGACGTTTGCGGCGTGAGCATAATCGCTCTCGGATATTCGCCTCTCAATGAACTGAAAAATAATTCGCGTGATGGTAAGCGCGTGTCCAATTTTTTGACGCAGTCAATGTACTCGTATGGAAAGACATCTCATCTTTTCGTGTGAGTAATTCAAATTCTTCGTCTGATAATGTTAGAAATTCGGAACGTACAATTTCTAATTTATCTTTGTCGAGATACGATACCAATTTATTGAGGCTTGCATTTAAAAATTTGAAAGAATCAATGAACCTTAATTTTACACAATTTTTCTGAAAATTCTTTTCATTTTTGTTTTTGGAGTCGACATGTTTAATAAACGAAATATATTTTTCTTTGGTTATCGGTACATGTCTATCGTACGCGGTAGCAATTTCCTTAATTATAAAATGCGCAACATAACCCGATAAATTGTGAAATATGATTGAAATATAAAACGAATTTTTATAATTTAAGTTACAATTCGAAAGCGTTGGACCGCGATATCTACGGTGAGATGATAATGATCGCGGACTCGCGTTTCGGCGGTTTTTCTCAGATGTGACAACGCGCTACGATATAGCATTGTTCTTTCGACAACGTTTCCAGGGCACGTTAGTGGATATGATATTTTTCATGCGATGCGCCAAATCGTTGAGTTGCCGCGTGAATCACGCTATACATTCTTCATCGCGACAGAAGTGATACGACGATAACGCGTCATCGTAGTATGCTAAACGCATAGTATGTTGATACGCGTATGACGACGGGTCTTCCCTGTTGGACTCCGTCTTGCTTAAGACGCACTCCTAGGATGGCATAGACGATGAACAGCACTCATTCCCGGTTGTTATAATTGCCGAATTCGAGTCACCTGTCGTCCTCGCTCAGCAGTCGGATGGCGCAGTTGTTGATCTTCTGGCACTTCGTGCGACTGCAATTTTTCACATGAGCTAAAGTAATGGAGGCAACTGTAAATAATAGAGAAATCATTTTTCGCTATTTCTTTTTACTGTATTTTAGTGGCTACTTTTATTATACTTACCGGTCGCAGAAAAACTTCTTGTTCTTGTTCCTAATAATTTGCGATCTCACAAGACGCGACAAGTTCTTGATCCACGCAAAATGGCCGAGGCTATCGTTACATGGATTGCATGTACAACACGTTGGCATGCTTCTCCTTCTTGTTATCGGTGAGCAAAGGAAGGATCTGTCCATTTTCGACACCGCGTTCAACCGTTCGAATTTCGGAATGTCTTTTAAAGTCATTGGAAATTCGTTACCCGCGAGATTTAACACTGCGGTGTAATGCGGATATGATTCCCGATCTACATGTCTTTCTGTGGAGTGCAGAGCGGCGACCACCGACCACATGAAACACGCATTATCCGTCGAACAAATAATCACCGCTCGTTTCGTCATTATTTCCTTCGATGTGACCCCGCACGCAGGGGATTTAGTTTGTTCACATTAATAGTTGAGGATTCGCGACAATGCTCACCCGTTGTCACGTTCCTGGAATTCTTCGAGTGATACTAGGATAGGCTCGACGACATCGCTCATACTCGAGCGGTGCAACGATGTATCTCGTTATTCTTTGTAATTATGCTCTTATTAGCATCTTATTATGCGTTTATTCTTTGTCGCGAACTCGCCATTGAACGCGGTGTTCATTTTTACACTACCGTGTCTTTCTACAGCGTCTCACATTCGCTCAGAATTACATTTCCAGCGTCTTCTAAAAATCATCGCGGCTCGATGTGATTAGAGTTTATCACCTGTCAATATGCGACTCTCGTATGCGGTGTCGATCTCTCGCCAGAGATCGTTCGTTGCCACTCGCGTACTCGTCACCAATATGCACGAAATGTCGCTCCAATTGTAACTTTGCATCCGCGGATTATTTGTGTCCAATGGCGAGGCGCGGACGCTTGGCACGATAAAGTTCTTCGAGCTGCTCGATGCACTCGTCGCATCGTTGCAGGCACGCGAAACACTCCACCAGATTAGCTACCTAGCACTATTCCAACAGTTTGCCTCAGTTCCACTCACTTGTGGTTTTCCATGTCTTTTTTACAGTCTTTAGATCACACGGAGCACTTACACGTGACTCGTGCATACACATTGCAGCACCGCTTTACATCTAGAATGTCGTAGTGTTTTATCCTTGGTATTATGTTCGTCTACTAAAGTGCACTCTTTACAGAGATAGCATAATTGATTACGCATATACTTATCGCATAGGTTACGAAACACTTTTTTAGCGGATTCTCCTCGCGGTCATATGGTATCACTAACTTGTCCGTTATCATCACTTCAACACACTTTTCACCATCCGCGAGAATCTTAATACGTCTGCAGCTATATTGAATCTTTTCTTCACTTTTCATTGAATGATAACATTGTCCTTTTATTAAACCGAAAGCTTTTACCAAAATCTCTCTTTGAAGTCAATCTGCACCGTTTCGTCCAAATCAATATTCCTTTTCATCATCGTTATCGTCATTGATGATGACTCCCTGTTTCGAACCACGTGTACCTATTTCTCGATCGCGTAGGAACTTCACCGGCGATATTCGTGCATCTTTGTTTCTCCTCCGCGGGTCATAGTCTCAAGCACTTTTTTCGCATTCATTTTTTTTAATGTGTGCAGAGTGGGCACATGCTGCACGAGAATATAATGTACAAAGGGACTCTGCAATTCGTGCACGACCTGCCGTCTAGTCTACCGAAAGAACCGATCTCATATTTTCTGACGTGATATATTCCTCCATCATTAATGTCAGCTATACGACGATGTCATGCATGATGTGCATCATGCATACGGTTAAAGCATTACCCGTTGTATAATAATTGTGGATTACATAGTGCTTAGTACGAGTGTTCAACATACGAATTTCTGGAGATGACACAAATTTTTCTATACGATCCATTTCATACTCATATCACTAGCACATCCACTATCGTCGGGTAGCATTTCTTCGTCGGACGACTTTTGGTCCATTATATTCTCAAAATCTATTTCCATTTCATCAAACACTTCGAACATTTCGTCTCTAATATTCGCGTTTTTGATATTCTTCGACATCGTCCATATCCTTAATGTTTTCGATATTTTCGAATTCGACATCCATGTCCTCAATGTTTCCAATATTCTCGTACTCTACATCGTCCTCAAATTCTATTTTCATTGCTTCAAATTACGTGTTTGCATTTACACCAGCCTCAATGTTCGCACGATGGTCAGCTACTTTTCGCATTATACTTATTGCGATCGATTCGATAATCTTTAAAGGCGCCAACTAAGATGCTTATGACCTATTATATATTCCATTTCGAACTTCTTTGTCCCTTTGTCTATCTTCTCTTGAGTCGCAGTATCGACGATGTGTCATCGATCTCTTCTTAGAAAAAATATTGTTATCGGCGTCTCTCTCTTAACGCGTCGTGATGTGTCATCGATCTCGCGGTTCTTCGTAGATAAATATTTATGTTTCTGAAAGGAGCTCTTGAAAGAAAGAACTATGAGAACGCACTGTGATATCATCATCTACCCTTCATTGATGACGCTTTGTTTAGCAGCCGGCACATCGATGATGTGTCACCGATCTCTTAGATAAAAATCCGCGTTATAGTACATCACATGGCGGCATGTATCATCATATCGGTAAACATCGATAGCGTCGGGATTTCCCGCGCTTTCTCCCTCCCTTCCCCCGCGCCTATGAATACCCACCGCCCCCCGCGCCCCCCTTAGAGGACCTGGGTTAAAATCCTCCTAGTATACCTATTGATGACAATTATTTCAAAAGGAGATGTAGAATGATTCGTTTTTCGATCCACCGTAGTAACGAAGCCAGCGAAGGCGCGCTACCTTGCAGGGGAGATTATTGTGTTTGATGACTGCTTGCCTGAAAGTTTGTCTATATAACTATAACTTCCCAGGAATTATTAGGTTTAATCTGTGTCTGTAATGTAAGGCACTTAGAGTTTATCGCTAAAAGTTATGCAAGAGGTGTAGAGGACGCCGTAGATACGACGTTTTTTGCCACCTTGTCCGTCAATTGAAATATCAAGGATTGATTTTTATAATAGCATATTAATATTCCATCTTAGAATATATCAATAAAAGAAGAGATTTCTAGAGTTTGACCCATTTTTTTACTCTAAAATGAAAATTTACCCTGGATGGTCCTATTTTGATGTTAGATTCGTATTCAGCAACTCAAAATACTTAAGAATAGCTGGGTTTCCACTCCAGCACATGATACTTTTTTCTGTGGGCAATTAATTCTTATTACAAAAAATATTATCTCGATCGGAAGTCGAACCCGGATTTAATCTAATCAATAACTCATTGATAACACAATCATCGGCTGCAGTCACGATTGAAATCACCCTCTTTAACTCTGAAAGATCATTATGAAGTTAAATTACGCTTACGCTCGGCCATAGGTCATCATCCTCTTGCAAGAAGAGTGGCCCGTGCCATCACAAGATGATATTGATTAACTCGTTAGGATTCTGGTCGCGCGACAGAACGTCGGTGGGATTGTTTTAAGAGTTGACATGACGCCAATCTTTCTTTCCGTGAGTCATTGTGTCTCACCGATCCTGTTTGCCACGAACGATGTCCACTTTCGGGGTGGCGAACCTACCTAATTGAGGGTAATAGTGGAGTCGGACAAAAAAACACCTTCGAGATGCTTCAAATGTATCGCTTCACAGATCTTCGAGATGAGACGAGCTAATAGCAAAGCTGAGAAATAACCCACTGCTACTTTTACAAGTAGCATCGAATACACTCGTATCTTTGAAGACTGACCCGAGGTCTTGAATACGCAGTAGTGTGGCAAGAAAAAGGATGACAATTCTTCATTGCTTTGTACGTCGATTGAATGCCCGAGCCTCACGTACTGGTGTATGAAATTTGAATATGTAACTTTAAATTTCGGTTAATATTTAAAACACCTTTCTAGTCTCTTCAACCGATTTAAAGCGATCTCGCAAGATTCTCCAAAAGTAAAATAACAAAGATAATTTAAGTATCCAATACTGAGAATCGGCGCGGAAGAGGCATTGTAATAAATATGAAATATTTACTCCATAGATGTCCTGAAGTTTTCTTTATTTAAAATTCTTCCGATTCACTTTGGAGTCCTTTTCAACATTTTCAATACTCCTAAACTATGTTGATTTAGGTTTTCCGAGGATGAGTTATTCACAAATTGCCAAATCTGGCTTCTAATTCAGAATCAATAATTTATTAGGTGTACAAATAAGTTTCCGCCGTTTTTAATAAAAAATTAAGCATTTATTGTGAAAGAACGATACATAATGTTTTATTGATGTAAGTCAAAATGTAAGTTCTTTTTGCGTTTGGCATGAATCTTCATTCAATAATGCTTCCAATTCCGCGTCTTCGTATACTTTCGGCCTTCCGCTACGTTCTTTATCTTCGACGTCAAATTCACCGTTCTTAAATTTTTGAAATTATTCACGACAACTTCTCTCACTTAAGGCAGCCTCACCATATGCTTCTACAAGCAATCGATGAGCCTCAGCTGCAGATTTCTTCAAATTAAAGAAGTAAATCAAAAATTCCCGCAAATGACGCTTATTCGGCTCAAAACTCGGCATTTTCGCACAAAAAAAAATATATGATGCTGATACAAAATCGCTAGTATTTCAAGGTTATGTTGTTGACAGATGTCCAATCTTACGATATAATGTTTTACATCAGACAATTTTAACCATAGCTTGCTAGTAGCGCCGTCTTTTGTCAAACGACGGAAATTTATTTGTACACCTAATATAAACTCTCAATTCTAACTGGATAGAAATAAAAGAGCAACTTATCTCAACAAATGTCAATCTTGTCATGAAACTTTGGAATTTCGTAATTATATAATACTATTATACATATACTCTGCAGAATGATTAATGTGCAATTTTATACAAAAATAATATTTCTCTTATACCATCTCGAGTGTCGAATATGTCTAACGAGCAATTTTAAATTGACAAAGGTCAAGATGTCGGAAACAAAGAGACTATTATATATATAAAGCATAGAGTACTAGAATATACCGATAATAAAATTAACAATTATAAATCCTTGCAGGTCATAGATATAACATATACAAGAACGAAAATATAACTTATCAAGACTCAAAAGTATACATGGAATAATAATTATATGAATCCTATTAAATCATAAATAAAACATATACAAAATAAATCAATATTAAAACATATAGAAAGCATAACAATTGAGTTAAATCATGAAATTATTATAATAGTAAGTCCTGATTGTAATAAAATTATATAAAAATAACGCGGTGCAGATTATAGTTTACAAATGCCTAAAACCTATTGATGATTATAAAGTGTACAATAATAAAATTAAAATCTTAAATAAATAAAAAATGAAAATTGAGACAATTTGTAAAATATAAGAGTAACATAATAAATCTTAGTTGTAAAATGTATAAGAACGTATAGAGTATAAATTACAAGTGCACAGTCATATAATATGTAACATAAATGAATGGCACCCATTTGACCACGTTGCATTTGATCACCGTCCCAATTGACGTTGCAATTGGTCACGTTGCAAATGGCTACGTTGCAATTGACCACGAATTGCAAATGATCACGTTGCGATTGACCATGTGATGCAAATTATAGATATATAATAACCTAATTGTAACCTAGCTATGTTTCATAGGCATATAATAACTAACCCTAACCTAATCATGTACCCTAGGGGTATATAATAACCTAACCTAACCATAGTTAGGTTAGAATTAGGTTATTATATATTCATTTGCAACTTGTGGTCAATCGCAACGTAGTCAATCGCAACATGATCATTTGTAACTCGTGATCAATTGCAACGTGATCAATTCCAACATGGTTATTTGCAAAACGTAGTGATCAATTGCAACGTGGCCATTTACAATGTGATCAATTGCAACGTGGTCAATCGCAACATGGTCAATTGGGACGGTGGTCAAATGAAACGTGATCAAATTGGATAATCCCAACATAAATATAAAAAAGCAAGTTAAGGAGATGCTGGAGTGACGACCAAACTTGATCGAGGTCGATAAAATAGATTTTACATCGTCCGTTTACGCCCTCTGGAAGCTCAGGCTCTCATGTGCTGTGAGCACTCACGTTTCCAGTTGTTTCCAGCTGCGCGCTATTTCCAGTCATTCGATTTGCTCACATGTTGTGTGTCATACATCTAGCTATGTGTGTAGTTACTCTATCTCTTTTTGTTACGTGTAATAAAAGGAGATACTCCATTTCATGCTCAGATATTTACGCAGATATCCCCTATATCTATTTACATGAAACATTAGAATTTAACGAGTATTATAATATATAATATATCTTTATGTATGTATATACTTATATAAGAGCGATTCAGAATAAACGTTTGTCCTTAAAGTATCATTCTTAACTTAACTCTAAGACGATTTTTTCTTTACGAAAACATTGTCCGAAGCTTAGTTTTCAAATTACAAGAAGAAATAGTTAGCGTATCACGGGCCGTATAGAGGGGATGAAGAAGAGCGACGCTCACGATTAGACGCAAGCGCTTTACGCGCGCGGCGCATACTGATCGGACGCATTCGCACGTTTATAAAAACATGTCTTATTTTTTCTTCTCTTCTTATTTTTCTCCTCTACTACAGTATCTCTTTGTCTTTCACATATTTTAAATATGTTAATTTCGTTAAATTATAAATTAGAATAAAATTAAAATGAATATTGAATCTTTTGAGTATCGGATTATTTTTAATTACATTGATAAAATTGTTAGAGAAATGTAGTAAAAGAGCGAAATCAGACAATAATTATGTGCGATAAGCACGTAATTAAAACAATTATTGACATACAAATCAACCAATTATTTTAATACATCGAATTCTAAAAGCGTTTCTTACAATTCGATGTATCAAAAACTTGTTAACTGACTTAATTAGATTAATAGGCGTTACAATACTTGTAGCACGCAATTATAATCCAATTTTCACTTTTACAAAAATTTCTCTAACAAGTTTATCTGCGCTATCGCGCTCGTTTATTACATACTTCTGAGAAGCCTTATGAGAAACGCGATCGCGCTTTTTAGCACAAAGAGTTGTGAACATTTAAAACAAAAACGCAAGTCAAATACACTTTAAAAGCTTATTATTATCTTAATTATAGAAGTACTATTACCTTGTAAGATGTTCAATAATTCTATTTTGCTCTAGTTTCTTGAAACAGTTGGAGGAATAAATTTGGATGCATCGTAGTGCTCGACACAACGACTGTAATTCACTGTAATTTACTGTAATTCACTTTCTTCACTCAAATATAAAATATTAAATATCTTTTAAGTATGTAGATATCAAATCACACGTTTTCACGATGAGATTCTTCTTTTACAAATTGTTGCATTTCAACATATTGACACTTCAATTACACTCACTTAATAAAACGAAGAATTTATTAACCGATTTATTAATTTGTAACAATGCACCCCCAAAGAAACTGCATTGTATCCGACGCCAACATCCTGTCGGATGCCGCCGCAATGACCTCTGGTCACTTGCGAGCGATGAGAACGCGGTGCGCTCAGCATTTTAAAACATAATTCACAGATTACAGCCGTTCGACAAGAAGCCGAGAGCGACCGCGGACAACGAACTGTGCGTCTTCCGCTCGTATCATAAATCGGCGGAAATCGACGCTGTAACAATATGAGCGGGAGCAACAATACAAGATAAAAGCCGCGTTTGTAGCACGAAATGTCTCTTCTTGTTCCACCGCTTTGTCCGACTACCAGCTCCGATTCCATTTTTTACCACCAGCTCCTAGACCGATCCGCAACACGACCCGGGATAGAGCGTACTCTGCCTCCATCGAGCGTTCTCGGTTGCAGACCGATTTCTTCTGCACTTGGTACCGCTTGCATCGACAAGAACCCGGAGATAGAGCGTATTCTGTCTCCGTCGAGCATTCTCGATCGCTTGCAGCCGCCGCTGCATCCTCATTGGCCTAAGCACTAGATCAGAGGTTGAGTGTTTTCAGCCTCTGCCGAGCGTTCTCGGCCGCTGACAGTCGAGTCTACTCGCATCGCGTACCTCTCCTCGCGAACACACGCCCTGCGCGCCGCGTCCGCGTTCGCGACAAGCGACACTGCTGGCTATATCCGCGATCGCGAATCGGGGAGCCTCCCGCGCCTTAGTGAAACATAAACTGCATTCACTGCACTTATAATCAAGAAAGGGTCTGAGCACAAGAATTATATCGTACACTTACTTAGAGACTTAAGTTGTAGACGTAAGTAACGCACAAGCTTTGGTGTATGACATACGATTTATTGTCGTCTTTTGAACAATAAGTCGTCACACATACGTGAAAGCTTGTCCCTTACTTACATCTACAATTTAAGTCTAACAAGGAAACACAACCAGTTGTATGTCACCGATTTAAATGAGCTTTTAGTATATTGTTCTACAGACAAAAATAAGAGACACGTATTTTTTTATACGTGCTGAGTCGCATGTTAAGAGTGAAATCCTCCCTTGAAGAAAATCGGTTTTTTTCTTTCGAAGTGAATATCTTCGAAACTATGAGAGAAAAAAATTTCTAGAATGAAAATTTCTAGAATGAATGATTGCAAGAGTACTTTATAATGATAATAAATTTTTTTTAGTTATTTATTTATTGTATATCTCCACCCTTCACTCTTATTTCCAAAAATTTTTTAATTTTTTATATGACCAAAATTAAAGAACATTTTACGCTGAAAACAACGATGTGTATTTAAATCATGTTCTAAAAAACCATTTTTGAGATATGACGAAAACATCTCTATACGCGCTCCGTACCTTATATATTCGTCTTATACCGCGTTGGTTACGCGAGATAGCGATAAAGGCAATACAGTTTATTACAGTGCAATAATGACTATTGAAATAAATAAATAATAATAATAACAATAATAATAACAATACCAACAGCAACAGTAACTTTGTCAACCTGATAAAATCAGTCAAATACTTTTGAAGGTACGTTTATAAAAGAATGTACAAAATATTTTGAACAATTATTAACAAATATTAAAAACAAAGCATTAATAAAGAAATTAATACTTTAATAAAATTTTATTCATTTCATTTTTATCGTAGCAGCTAATTCCATTTAATGTTGACATCAATAATATATTGATAAGGCGATGTAAAATTTGTAGATTTGCTGACACAGATAAAATAATAATTTTTGTCTGTATATGTTATTGATACATAAGTATAAAAAAGGACAAATCATTGGAATGAATTCAGTTTCATGCTTGATTTCGAATAAGCACTACTAGTTGCTAATGATACTAATTGACTAATAAGTATTTATTTTTTATAACTGCATTCAATTGTTCTCGGCTTTAATTTCTTCTCCAATATTCAACTGCTTCTTTTTTATATTCTGCTGAAATATCGTCGATGTCACAAACCATTTCTTTTACATTGCGTGCGTAATGTTTTTCTTCATCTATGAGTTCTATTTCTTGTGCTTCTGGTACATTGTATGAGTTTAAAAAATCCAACGATTCTTCTTGTTCAATTTCATAGTAGTCTTCGTACATTTCTTTTATCATCTTTTTCATTTTTCTCTGCATCGTAACTTCTTCTGTTGTTATAAGAAAGTTTTTGGAAAGTCCACGGCAGTAAATACTGCAGACAGCAGTATTATTACATTTCGTAGATTAAACCGCATTATTTTCTAAAAATTATAAATATTATTTACATGTCCATTTCCAATATAATAATTACTAAAAGAAAGAGAGAAAAGTTTTATTGTCTATTTCATAATAAATTTGATGTCTTCTTATTTGGTTATCTTTCAAAGGAATTCGTTGAACAAGGGAAAAAACAATTTTGTATAATGTATATATGACATCTTCCTACAAGTGTTTTAAAAATGTTATCAAATTATAAATATACTGTTCCATCAAATACTAACAGTTGAATACTATTTTTCGCCTAGATTAATAAGACGTAATGCTTTGCAATACATTATTCATGTTAACATTGTACACTGCAATTAGCTACTGTACGATCAACATATAATGCAGTTATAAAAAATAAATACTTATTAGCCAATTAGTATCATTAGCAACTAGTAGTACTTATTCGAAATCAAGCACGAAACTGAATTCATTCCAACGATTTGCCCCTTTTTACACTTATGTGTCAATAATAAACGCAGACAAAAATTATTGTTTTATCTGTGTCAGCAAATCTACATATTTTTTACATCGCCTTATCAATACATTATTGATGTCAACATTAAATGGAATTAGCTGCTCTACGATGAAAATGAAATGAATAAAATTTTATTAAAGTATTAATTTCTTTATTAATGCTTTGTTCTTAATTGTTCAAAATATTTTGTATATTCTTTTATAAACGTACCTTCAAAAGTATTTGACTGATTTTATCAGCTTGACAAAATTACTGTTGCTGTTGGTATTGTTATTATTATTGTTATTATTATTATTATTATTTACTTATTTCAATAGTCACTATTGCACTGTGATAAACTGTATTGCCTTTATCGCTATCTCGCGCAACCAACGCGATATGAAACGAATATGTAAGGTACGGAGCGCGTATATAGAGATGTTTTCGTTCATATCTCAAAAATAATTTTTTGGAACATGATTTAAATACACATCGTTGTTTTCAGCGTAAAATGTTCTTTAATTTTGGTCAGATAAAAAATTAAAAAATTTTTGGAAATAAGAGTGAAGGCTGGAGGTATACAATAAATAAATAACTAAAAAAAATTTGTTATCGTTATAAAGTAATCTTGCAACCATTCATTCTAGAAATTTTCATTCTAGAAATTTTTTTCTATCTCTCATAGTTTCAAAGATATTCGCTTTGAAAGAAAAAAACCGATTTTCTTCAAGAGAGGATTTCACCCTCTTAACATGCGATTCAGCACGTATAAAAAAATACGTTTCTCTTATTTTTGTCTGTAGAACAACATACTAAAAGCTCATTTAAATCGGCGACATACAACTGGTTATGTTTCCTTGTAAGTAAGTGTTACGACAATTCTTGTGCTCAGAAGTCTTGACTCAAAGTCAGTCAGCTGCTTGCCGCACGTAACATAAGTCCATATATAACACATATTGTATACGGATTTATAGACGTTTCTTCCTTCGTGTGATTTTCAATCGTCGAATAATCAATCGTTTGTAATTGTCAGTGATTAATTAATAAATATTGCCTCTGTCGGAAGTCAAACTCGAATCTCTTGCATTCCGTGCGAGCGTCCTAAGCCTTTAGACTACCGAAACATGGAATGCAAAAAATCCGGGTTCGACTCCCGGCCGAGGCAATATTTTTCACAATATGTTTATTACAGTTTCTTAAGATTAATTTGAGAAATTTGAGGGGATGATTAATATTTCAGATTGATTGCATTGAAAGTCCGACTACCATATCGGCACGCAATTATCATTTTTGAAATTAATTCATTTATATGAATATATATAATAATTCAATATCTTAACATTCAGACCGTAGTAGTGCTTCGTATTTAAAGTAATGTATTTAAAATAATAAGATTGTTAATTGAATAAAAATTATGTTCAGTAAACAAAAATCACAATTGTTAATTAAATGAATTTTATTTTAAATAATAATATAATACATATTTAATATAATAATATAATAAATAAATATTACCTAGGAAAAAAGTAATAGGCAGGGAAATCGGATCCGAATCGATAAATTGGTAGTCCGGTATCTGCAATGAGTGCAGATCACACAGCGCCTCAGTGATGCGTGAATTGCACTCATTGCACTAACCAAGAAAGTCAGTCAGTTGGTTGCTATATGTAACACATGTTGTGTTGTTATGTGCGGACTTACACATGTGCTTTAAAGCTTCGTTTTTCAATCGCTGAATAATTAATCGTTTGTGATTGTTAATGATTAACCGGTTAATAAATTCCTCGTGTTGTCAAGAGAGTGTAATCGAATTGTGTCAATATTGAAACGTGACATATTTTATAAAAGAAGAATCTCATCGTGGAAACGTATGACTAGATATCTATGTACTTAAAAGACATTTAATATTTGAGTGAAGAAAGTGAATTACAGTAAACCGTTGTGTCGAGCAGTATTACAGTGTATCTAAATTTATTCTTCCGATTGTTTCAAGAAATTAAAGCAAAATGGAATCATTGAACATCTATAAGGTAATAATAATTTTATAATGAAGATAATATTGGGAGTGTGCATTAATTTTAAAGGATTTTTTAATAAAAATATCCTTTACAATAAAGCCGAAGGCTTCCTACAAATTGTGTTTTGTTGGCACAAAATTCGACTTATTCAATACTATAATAAAAAAAATAATGTTGTTTATACTTTGGCAAAATGACACATACTGGAAACTGAAGCTACATGATGGTGCTTTGAACGTGAAGGGAACAACAATATGGCCCGATGCGATAGTTACGCCATTTCTTGAAAATCCTTTAAAATTAAGGCACACTCCCAATAATAAGCTTTTAAAGTGTATTTGGCTTACGTTTTTGTTTTAAACATTCATAACTCTTTGAATGCTAAAAAAGCACAATTTCGTTTCTCATAAAACTTCTCATAAGTATGTGTTATGTCCAAGCTCCACACGCATAGAGCTGAGGAGATGAATGTAATAGGAACCGAATTGTTAGACCGATTTGGTTGTATCCAGGCTCCGGACTACAAGCGAGCTGGGGAAGGACCGACGCAAATCGAGAGGCATTTTACTTCGTCCTGAGGCTCCTAACGAGCCGGGGATCGAATGGAGAACGAAATGGTTCCTCAATTTGTGCTCCGCTAAGCGGACTCACGAGTCGAACGTAATTACTTTTAAAGAACCTAAACTGGGTCAGTGTGCCACGAGAGCGCACTTTAATGCCAGATGTTCCAGTACGTCCGTATGTCTTGGCTTTCGGTCATAGAACTTAATCCAAGGCCGAGGAGAAGGCGAAGTGCAACCGAAAGAGAACTTGCAATTAATACAAGGAGAGGTTTTTAAAATTAATAAGCGAAGGTTAAATTTAATAATATTATATTATTAAAGAAATATCTAGCAATACATATTTGTTAAGTTATAAAATACAATTTTTTTTTGGTTCTTTATTCTAAAACATTACCATACGGATTTGTGCGTGCGCGCGCGCGCGCGTGTGTGTGTGTGGAAAGAAAATAGTGTATAATACTAACGTTATTTTGAGTGCGGAGAGTTTGGAAGGAAAAGGGAAAATTAAATTTGTGTAAACTCATATGATTGGAGGGAAAGAGGATCGATGGGAATGAGGGATGGTATGGGAATTGAAAAAAGGCAAGAGGATCCTACAATGCGGGCTATCCGGTCGTTAGTGGAAGGAATAAAGTAGGACATGTATTCCAACAATTGATGGGTGAAAGAGGAAAGGAAGATAACTAGCGGGAGAATAAGCGTCAGTTTGAACAGGAGGAATTGAGGAGGTGATATGCGAGACGGGAAATTCTTCAATCGGGGGTATCGGATGTGAAACAGGGGGAGGACTGGGCAGGAAGAGGTCTGGGGACAGATCAGAGACAGGGGAGTAAGAAATTTCTAGTAGTGATAGAGTCGAGGCCGGAGGCTGAACGATCGGAATCTGTTTTTGGGCCGATGCCTGAATTAGCGGAAATTGTTTTCCGTAGTGTTAGAGCGGACACAGTGAGTCGGTACGCGTTGTTAGTCTCCGCTAAGTGACGGTGATGAGGGGCGGAAGAATTGCATGAACGCACTAAAAATTTGGTCGTTCGTTTAAAGAGGGAGGACATACAGGGTGGGCCATCTATTGGTACGTTTTTGAATTTCGTCGTATGGCAACACCGAACGAGCTACAGACCCGAAATTTTGACAGTTTATTAGTCATACCGTCCGCGGCACGAAACAACATGTTTTCTCTTGAAGAGCGTTTTGAAATTTTAAAAACTTATTTTCAAAGTCAGTGCTGTGTCGCCGAAACTGTACGAATTTTGAAAAGAAATATGGGTCGTGATAGAGCACCCACCGAAGGAGCTATACGCAAATTGGTGAGGAAAGTTCGTGAGAAAGGGATGTTAGTGGATGACAGAAGTGGTCCCAGAGCTCGGACAGTGCGCACACCCGAGAATATTGAGGCTGTGGCCCAAAGTGTGAGACAATTCCAGCTTTGAAAAACAATATTACGACTGTTTTGAGTGAAATTGGCGCCGAGGTAGTCCAAAATGCCATTAATAATTGGGGTGACCGAATGGCATACTGTAAGGCCAGTAGAGGGAGCCACATGAACGAAATCGTTTTTCATTCTTGACGCGGATACTTTTAGCTTCACAACAAAAAAAAAATTAATAAAAAATATCAATGTATGCTCATTTGATCGCATTTTTAAAAACGTACCAATAGATGGCCCACCCTGTACAAAAAGAGGAGGGACCACCTAGTGTACTGCAACGAAATCGAAGACTTACTATTTAGCGATATATAGAGCAATATATAGAATGCCTGACAGACTGTCGGAGAGAGTGCCGTCAACTGTAGGATGTTGATAGCCAGGTCCACTTTGTCAATTTCCTCGGTCAGCCAGTGCCGTTGATCTTAAGTTAATAGTATGGTTTTACTAGGTTGTACTGACTTTGCTGGGATGCGTTCAGATTTCTCACCCGGCGAGTATAGGTAGGGTAGACTGGGAGTGGCGGAGTTACTGTTGAGTGGTTTCGAACTGAAGAATCTGAATGCAAGGAACCGTAAGAGGCAAGAGTAGCAAAATCATATCGCCGCGCTCATAACCTTAAAGATGAATTCTCGAATAACAAAAACAGTATTGGCTGTGTATCAGTAATAATTTTATGCGAGAGACAATGAAAAGTGATACTGGTAGTGATATTGATAGTGACATCTCTGACGAGGAGTTGAATACGTGAATACATTCATTACGAAGATGCCAATGAAAACCTGCAAGAATTGTAGATTACATAAAACATACAGTACTACAACTTAATTGTGAACAATTCAGGCAGCATGACTCCTATAACATATAATTGACTTGAAGAAAGATTAGCATCAATTTTGCAAGGAGATATTGGTGTGAAACCTAACATATCAATCAGGAAGCAATTGCTTGCAACTCTTTGGTTGTTAGCTACATCAGATTCATATAGGTAAAAGTTTTCCTTAAAATATTTTTTTTTAAGAAATATTAAAAGTTATGAAATCAAATTTTTTGGTATGTCATATTGATATGTGATTTACTATCATAAAAATTAGAAGCATGAATGTGTATGTATACGTGTATGAACCTTGCCTATGAACAAGTATATTTGTTTCAGATCTATAAGAGAAAAATTTGACATGAGTAAGAGCTCACTGAATGTCAGTTTCATGACAGTCGTACGAGCTTTGACTGACATCATTGGAGACATCATACAGTAGCCAAGAAGAGAGATTAACAATAGTGAAATTTCAGAGATTATCAGTGCTACCTAACTAGTGCTAACATAAATGGAGCTGTGAATGGTATTCACATTTCCATAAAAGAGCCACATGTAAGTTTTTGTTTCAAAGTAAAAGTCTTTTATAAGTTTATCTATTTTTGATTATGATTTTATACAGAAAAATTTGTTGAGCGAGTTTAAATTAAAATAAACATGATTTCCCTAAATATGAAAGTTACTTAAGCACTCCAGTTTTCTTTTTTCTAAGAAAACTCTCTATCTTACAAGATATAAGAAAAACTATACTATTATACTTCAAGCTGTATGCGACTCTGAGTTGGTGTTTCTGGATTGCTTTGCTGATTACCCAGGATTTGTCGATGACTAAGGGTGTTTAGGAATTTTGATCTTTGGTCAGAAGAGATAGATTATTATATTTTCCTAACGAAGAATACATCATTGGCGACAAAGCTTATCCTATGTTATATTAGTTTATTTTTGCCTTTCGTGATTGTGGTAATATTAACAGTGAGTACATATTTTATATATTCAATGCTTATATTTGTAAAATTATTATATTATTGGGAGTACAAATTAGTTCGGTCTGTTTTTTTATGTATGCAAAAATGCATTTATTTCAAAACAAAATGAATGAACTGATTAATTAAAGTATTGTCCATCGCTGGCTACTACTTTTTCCCATCTCTCAGGCAATTTTCGAATTCCATCTCGAAAAAATGATTCGTCTTTGAAGGCGATCCAATTTTGGAGAAGTGAACCGGTGACTTGCTAAATTGTGCTGCATCCTTCGGAACAACCAGTAATCAGAAGGAGCAATGTCCGGAGAATACGGCGGGTGCGGTAAAACATCCAATTTGAGCGTTTCAAAATATTTTTTTAGGACTTTTGCGACATGGGGCCGAGCGTGTCATGAAGAAAAATAACTTTATCATGTCTTTGCTCGTATTCCGGTCGTTTTTCTCGCAATGCACGGCTCAAACGAATCAATTGTAGCCGATACCGATCGCCCGTAATGATATCGCCAGGTTTCAGCAGCTCATAGTAAACAACATCCTTTTGGTCCCATCAGATACAGAGCATGATTTTCGAACCATGAATGTTCGACTTTGGTGTTGATGTTGAGATCGATGGCAACGATTGACCGGGCTTAGCGTAATATTTTTTCTTCTTGGGGTTGTCGTAGAATATCCACTTCTCATCTCCATTTACAATCCGATGCAAAAAACCTTTTCTTTGTTGTCTTTGAATCAGCTGTTCGCAAGTGAAAAATCGCCTTTTAACGTCTCTCAGTTTCAGTTCATAAGGCAATTTCCAATTTCCTTGTTTTTGAATTATTCCCATGGCTCTCAATTGTGCAGAAACGGTTTGTTGAGTTACTCCCAATGATTCTGCAAGCTCCTCTTGCGTTTGACTCTGATCTTCTTCGAGTAATGCTTCTAATTCATTGTCTTTCAATTTTTTTGACTGTCCAGAGCGAGGCTTGTCTTCAACGCTGAAATCTCCATCCTTGAAACGTCGAAACCATTCCCTACATGATTTATCAGTTGGAGCAGTGTCACCATAAACTTCGACAAGCATTCGATGGGCTTCAGCTGCACTTTTCTTCCAATTAAAGCAGAAAATTAGAACCCCCTGCAAATGCTGCTTGGTTAACAAAATTCGACATTTCAAACACAGTAAAAATCAAAGTTTTTGTGAAACTCAAAGCGATATAAACTGAATATTATTAGCAGATGTCTAACTTCTCTGAAAACGCCAAAATCAGCTGTCACTATGAATCATTCACAACAGCCGGAGCCATCTTTTGGAAAACGGACCGAACTAATTTGTACTCCCAATAGTTTTTTATATTCTGATCTTTTTTACATGATAAAAAATTTTTTGCTGTATGTCTAAATTATGAAATTATTAAGAATCTTCTCTGTACTTAAAAAAGATTGAACGATATACTGTCTAAAGTTAGACAAGTCATTGAACGAGCACTGCTAAAAGAAAGATTTCGGAGGCTAAAATATCTAGACATGAATAGAATGGACATAATCCCTTTGATGATAATTACTTGCATAGTTCTTCATAATATTTGTCTTGAAAGATTAGATGAAAATATAGAAGAATACATCCTAGAAGGTTACGAAAATGAAAACATTAAAGAAAACATCTTACAAGACTGAGAAAATGATGCTCATCCTGTTGAAGACCTAATGGCAGAAGATGATGCTGGTGTGGCAAAAAGAAATTATTTAGTAACCCTTGTTTAATTATATTTCACATTTCTAATAATACAATATATTTATTTGTAAGTAAGGTTATTTGAGAATAAGATTATTAAATCAAATCATAAATTGTAATAAAATGTATTTTATTCGATCACTATTTCAAAAATATATATTCTTAAAAATATTTATATACTTGAAAAACATATTAGAAATACAATATATATCCTTAACATAATGTAAGGCTTTATATATTATATAGGTATAGCTATAAAACTTTAAGACTTGAGTCACAAGACAGTTTACTAAAGATAAAAGATTTAGGTCTTAAAATTATAAATCAACCATTGTACTGAGACCTAGTTTTTCAATCTTTAATTACTAAATCATATTAAGTATCTGAGTACCTTGATAATATGTGCAAACAATTTAACAACTTCATACTTAAAAATTCCAATAATACTTCAGGTAGCACCAATCATTAAAAAATAGAATTCTATACTTTAATTTAATCTTTGTTTGTGTAACAATTAATCTCTTATATTATTCAATCTTTACTATTGAAAATTCTTCTATATCTTTATAACGTAAAAATATAGGAGATACATAAGTTGATAATATAAAAAGATATAAAAATATTTGAGATAAGACTCATCTTTAAAAAATTAAATCCTCATAGTGTTTTTTCCAGCAACGAGCAATATTGCTTAACACAGTGTACAATTGCACGTTTTCAACTATGATGTTTTCCAATTAGAATATATTAATTGATTTGATTTTATTCACCCTATTTAGGTTTCTAACCCTCTTAAATGGATCATAATATCCATAAAGATGTGTATTCTTCAAGGGAGGAGAGGTCACACTTTTATTCATTTTCAATATCAGATCTTAAAGCATTTGTACTTTCCGCTAGAGACTTTAAGCCTTTTTATTATCTAAGTAGTCCTGATTAATCAGAATAATTCATTATACACGCGTTGAAGCAACATTACATTACACATTGTACGATTCGGTGCTTTCCAATTATGACACAACCGTACACAGTTAATAACTGGGTTTAACTTGTGTTGTAGTTGGAAAGCACCGTATCGTACACAATATCACCTGTGTATGTAGTTGGAAAGCATTCATAATTATATGAAGGTTTAATTTTTACAACTTAAGAAAATGAATTACTTAAAAATTATGAAAAATTATGAAAAATTAATAATGTTAATTAGAAACAAAATGAAGAATATTACGAGAGAGAGAGAGAGAGAAAGAGAGAGAGAGAAACAATAAGAATATTACTAAAAAATAATAATACTAATAAGAAACAAAAGAGAAGTTGCACAATCAATAGGGCGCATCGTCTCAAACTAGATTAAAAACGTATCAAAATAACGAAATATATCATAATAAAGCGAAATAAATTATAAATATTAATAATAAAACATAAATTCAATCATTGGTCATAGATCTCTTTAGTCTCCCTGGTAGCTAACAGTATTGTCAAGCGTTAATATTATGGACAAAATTCTACAACAAAAATATAAGAAATTATTATACATTTAAACAAAAAGAAAAAAATGTGCACAACTTACAGTTCTATAATTTCTCCAAGAATTACTTCATTGTTCTTTCATATGCATCAATAGCACGATCCTATCGCTTCATGCGTTCAATGTGTCTCTTCTATCGAGCTTCTTCTTTTTTTATATTAGATGTTGGAATTAATTCGTAGCGTTTTTTAATGAAAAAATGTTATTTATTTCACATGAGCATTAAAAAATACATTAATGAAAGTACTTCCCATCACTTGTAAAACGCTACGAATTAATTCCAACACCTAATAGATTCCTCTGTTTTTTTAGTAAATAGTTTTTCAATGTTTCCTTCAGCAATACTTTTTCTTCTCTTCTTGGACTTATGTGTAGAGTCATGCTTGTTGTCACTTTCATCGTTACTGTCTACGCTTCTTTAGTGTTGATGCTATGGATACTGATTTCACAGCTGGTTTGTCATCAAGAGCTTCATCCACCAAGAGCTTCGTCTCTATATAAAACTTGCATGTAGCAATAGGAACATCACTACCCTTTTCATTCTAATCCTTGGCTTTTATAGTGTTTCCTAAGATATTTAAATTTATCTTCACATTGCTGACCAATATCCAGATTGGGTTTTCTTTCTTTAATTTTCTGGCTATCATTTCCCAGACTTTCTTATTAGTAATTATAGTGCTTTTGAAATAGCTCTTATGCCGTCTCCATTCATCAATGAGAGTTTTGACAGCATAATCATCCTTTCATGATGCTGTAGCTATGATATAAAATAAGAATTAATAATGAATGAGTAGTGCATAAGGAGACAAAATTATAATTTAAAAAAGATATGTGTACTTTTTTTGTCAGAAGTGTCAATAAGCTGCCGACCTTGTAAGTTTTTATTTTCAGAATTTGCAGCAGGTTGTTTAACAGATAATAATTGTGTTTTTGATATTGAAGCCTCACCTGTTTACCAATAAATATATTACTTATCTTTCGTTGGGAATAAAGCAGTCTCATATACAATATATTTAGTAAAACAGAAATTAATAAAGTAAAAATTTTGCCTAAGGAATTTGTTTCAACATGCAGATTGAAAGCCGTTAGATTTTCATTTTTGTATTACATCAAGATGCACTGAATAATTACCTAAAATAAAAAAAATTAATCATTTAAAGATTGATGAAGGAGAATTTTATATGAAAGATATTGCTTATGAAAAGAGAGTATAAAAGCCAACACTAACTACACAGGTCTGCAAAATTGGAGGTGTTGAAAGTTGATTGGGATTTAATAATGTTTTCTTACGTAATTTTTTATACTGAATCCTAATCCGGCTGTAGAATTGCTCTATCAACATTTCGAGATATCTTCTAACCTAAAACTGCCAAAAAAGCCATTTTCAGTTATATTTTAAATTAAATTAAAAATTGAGAAAATTTTTGTTGTCAAATCTATCAACGGTATTATTTATTATTATACAATCCCTTCAAAATCCATTTTGAATCATCTTAAATTGATTTTTTCTTTCGAAGATATACTTATTTAAAGTTCGATAAATTGTACCTCATAGTCTAGTCTCTAAAGAGATTTAAAAATATTCTATGACAAAAGGTAAAAGAATCAGCTAATCTATTGAGAAATACCGTTTAGTCTAATACAACGGTATACAGATTAGGCTCCTATGAGGTACAATTTATCGAACTTTAATAAGTATATCTCCGAAAGAAAAAAATCAATTTGAGATAGTTTAAAATGGATTTTGAAGGGACTGTATAATAATAAATAATACCGTTGATGGATTTGACAACAAAAATTTTCTCAATTTTTAATTTAATTTAAAATATGGTTAAAAACGGTTTTTTTGGTAGTTTTAGGATATCTCGAAATCTTACCAAATTATACTAAAGAAAAATAAATAAATAACTAATAAATAATAATAAATAACTTACTATTAACATCCCATACGACGAGTTTGTTGTCCGTAATAACTGGAAAACCGTTCTTCTCCATGACCATGAGCTTGAAACTAATTATTAAGTTGAGTTTATTTATCGCACTTTGATGCACTTCTATTTTGGCGGCAAACAAACCCGCCAACACCCTGTGTCAGGAGCAGAGTGCTTTCTGCCCTTACCCAAGTGTGTTCGAATGGAATCTGAACGATACATTTGGAGACCATCTGGGAGAAAGCAGGAGGAACGATGTTTGGATAGTTTGAGGCATCTAGGTGGAGTATCTGAATGCACTCCTAGAGAAAAGGCTTCGAAAATCGATGAAGCCTGGAGTAATGGGGATTTGTTTTGACAGCCCATAGCTGCCCATATACTACTATAGTATCTATGAGTCGATCAGAAACACCAATGGTAAATCGCAAAGTATCACATGATAAAACTGCTGACAAGATCTCAAAGACATATATCGTCAGCGTGATAAGTGGAGAAAAAGAGATCAGCAAAATATAATATAATAAGTAAGGAAATGGTGTGGGGAAACGAGGGGATTGATTAAAGAGGAGGAAACTGATCAAAGAAGTATATGTCTGGTAATCTCTCACTTTGTTTATTAAATCCATTTTTTGGTCTTTTTATGAAAATTATTTCTGAAATTAATCTTCTTTAACAAAATTTCCATGTCCAAAATATCTACATCCAACCAAAATTATGATTCGTTTCCAATCTATGGCTCGAAATTACCGACAAAGTACCCGACGATTTATTAATATCTGCTGAATGTTCTTTAATTCTAGTCTGTAATTGTCATTTAGTCTGTCCCACATAAATCGCGTTTGTTTGGAAGCCGGTTTTTAAAGAGTTATTTAATACGCGAGCATTAATATGCGTTCTCACAAACCTTTTTTTAAATTCATTAGGGAAACATTTGGAATAAACTTGCTATCTTCTTAAAAATTGTATCCGTCTCATGAAACTGATTTACGTCTCAGAGTATTCTTTTTAGAAGAATGCCTTAATAAGAAATTAATTCTTCATCATCTGAAAGGAGTTTTATATAATAATGTCTATCTTTATAAAAAATTGTCTACGTATAAATCGGATAGAATCAAATTTTGTACATAAAATATTCAGATTAGAGTTAAGCGATTATTACAAACATCTAGAATACACAAGATCGGAATTATTTATTGTATGTAAAATAATTCTGAATGTTTACCAGTTATAAAGTCTATGTCCGAATTTTTTCGTTGGATTTTTTTTTATGATAGTGCAAGTATCTTTATCAGAAAGCCTTCTTTCCATCTTGGAGTTGTAACCAATAACATTAAGAGCAACTATAGTGTTGCTTTTATCAGCTCTAATGAAAAGAACATCCGGATAAAACGTTCACGGATAAAACGTTTAGTAGACCGCAACCAATCTCCCAGCAGCAACACATTTTTATCATTAGAATGTTCAATGGAGTTAATACTTTTCATAATAAGTATTATGTCATTTCTAATGGAATTTTTAGTAATTTCATTGAATTTAACCATGTTACTTTCTATACATTTTATGAGCTTAATCATACTTTTTTCTTTGTTATTAGTGTTGGTGGGAAGATTGAATTGATCATCTAATTTCATCCCGTCGAGAACAACAGTATCACTAAGGTTTATAAACCAGTCATTATTCAAAGGTATCTTATTCAAAGGTATTTTCATGTCAAAATGTGAAGGATTTAAATATTTTTCATAAATCTCATTGGACATTTGAACGAATTATTTGTAGATAGATAAACTTCATTTTTAACTTTTATGTCTTCAGAATATTTGTCATCATTTGTGGAAACTTTAGTGAAATTGTTGACTGAGTTAATCCCATATCTTCTGCTGTTTCTCTTTTCTAATGATAAGCGGTCAACTTTTTGGTTAATTTTTTTTAATTTTGTAAACTCTAAACAATTCATATTATTCTTCTAACATGAGAAAAACATAGGCTCAAAACATAGATTGTAACCGGTTCAGAATTCAGAAATATTTTACATACAATAAATAATTCCGATCTTGTGTATTCTAGATGTTTGTAATAATCGCTTAACTCTAATCTGAATATTTTATGTACAAAATTTGATTCTATCCGATTTATACGTAGACAATTTTTTATAAAGATAGACATTATTGTATAAAACTCCTTTCAGATGATGAAGAATTAATTTCTTATTAAGGCATTCTTCTAAAAAGAATACTCTGAGACGTAACAATCAGTTTCATGAGACGGATACAATTTTTAAGAAGATAGCAAGTGTTTATTCCAAATGTTTCCCTAATGAATTTAAAAAAAGGTTTGTGAGAACACATATTAATGCTCGCGTATTAAATAACTCTTTAAAAAACGGCTTCCGAACAAACGCGATTTATGTGGGACAGACTAAACTAAATGACAATTACAGAATTAAAGAACATTCAGCAGATATTAATAAATCCTCGGGTGCTTTGTCGGTAATTTCGAGCCATAGATTGGAAACGAATCATAATTTTGGTTGGATGTAGATATTTTGGACATGGAAATTTTGTTACAGAAGATTAATTTCGGAAATAATTTTCATAAAAAGACCAAAAAATGGATTTAATAAACAAAGTGAGAGATTACCAGACATATACTTCTTTGATCAGTTTCCTCCTCTTTAATCAATCCTCTCGTTTCCCCACATCATTTCCTTACTTATTATATTATATTTTGCTGATCTTTTTCTGCACTTATCACATTGACGATACATATCTTTGAGATTTTGTCAGCAGTTTTAACATGTGATACTTTGCGATTTATCCATTGGTGTTTCTGTTCGACTCACAGATACTATTAAAAAACAACTTTTCCTACTTATAATTTAATATACTTTTAAATTTATATCTTTTTGACATACAATATGACTACTTGATTTCCATTCTTTATGATTATTATATTTAATGAATGACCAATACATAGATTTAGATTGTGATTTATATAATTTATATAGAATTTGGGAATCCTGTGAGGATCTGAGATGCCGATGTGATTTCAAAGGAAGTAACAATAATTTTCGTATTCAAATATTTTATAACGAGACAAAGAGAACAAAGAATCCTTTTTGTAACGGACATTTGTATTAATATAAATATTTTGTAAATGATGAATTAACGATAACTTTTGTAAGTAGCGGTTGATATGTTTTTTGATTTGTGATGATCATATATGACTGAGAATGACCAAATATATGACCGAAACGTTTATCGATATATATGTAAATTAAAGTATAATATTATAATATATACATTATTGCATTGTCATTCTGCGTTGGCTTTTATGCTCCTTCATCATTCAAAATTGAACCGCTCATTTTATTTATCAGTTTGAACATTGTTTTCAACTCATTCGATTGTTAATCGTTGTAATAATCGGAACATTGTTGCTAATTTATTTCGTACAATATGGAGAATTTGTGTGATTTTAATTATTTTTGGATGTCACATCTTTCATGGCTATACAGGTGAGTGCATTAATTTTTTCTTTATAAAAAATAGTGATAATGTTTTTGATCTGCACATTTTCATCTGTTATTTGTTGCCAATCTCTATCAATAGAATAAGGAGATTGAGTCGCCACTCTTCCGTTTCGCCATGAAAGAGTGAGAGAATTACAAATGTTTAGATACATATTGATGGCATATCGAAGGCAAGCCGAAATTGCGTAATTAATTATATTTTTTTAATAATAAACGATTTCTACTTTTACACTAATAACCGCATATAACTCTCATTAGACCTTTATTTGTTTTTATATCATTGTTAAATATTCAGAATATTTAATCGTAATATTTATATATTATACTTTTATTTATATATTATAATTGTTGAGTTTAGCTTCCTCATTCCTGATGTTGATAAAATTAGCTTCATTTGACGTTTTTGTACGAAATGGACGAATCTGGCTTTCTGACAAAAAAACGTGTCGCTTCTACGAACCGAGATATTAATTGTTGAAGTTAACAGATATTCAGGTTAGGAAATCTGTCATGTCGATGGCATTGAGCGTTACATAAATTCTCTGTTTTAAAAATACAAATTCTTTGCTTTAAAAGAATGCTGGAGTGGCCAAATTGTCGGAATTTTACAGATCGATATAAATCTTCGAATTTACTGAACGAAATAAAAAATCCTTTTACAGGATTAAAGAAGCAAAATTTTGGAGTGCTGCAATAGATTTTATATTGAAATCGAAAAAAAATTAAAAATTTACATTTTTTCAACTCATAGAACTGTCTTCTGACGTAGATTTTTTTTCTTTGCAGCATTAAGCGTATTACGTGCACAAACAGTACTGAGAAGTTTGTGTGAATTATGAAACTAAGATTAAAAGCTTAAAAAGAAAAATTTATATCGGTTAACAGTGTTGTTAAACGGGTCTCAGACGCATACGCGTCCAGTGTAAAATTTTTTAAAAAATATTGAAAATTTTAATATATTTTACATATTTTATATATATAATACATATGTATACATATGTAAAAATATATTATATACATTTATGTATACGTACGTAAAATATGTAAAATATACTATATTAAAATTTTCAACATTTTCCATTCTAAGCGACTAATGATCTCCTATTTACTAATGACCGGTACATTACTGAAGTTACATTGGACGTGCATGCGTCTAAAACTCGGCCCATCTAATAACACTGTATCGATATGCAAATGACGTGTATACTAATGTTGAGCGAAGACTCGTAAACAAAGCAATAATTGTGTCTAGCAATAGGTTCGATTTTCAAAGAGATGGTGTTGCAATAAGGACAGATGAATGTGTTTGAGCGAGAAACAACGATATATAATAAGTACAAGAAATGAATGAAAGAATTCACTATTATCAAATTTGGAAAAAAGTTTGTATTGTCGATCAAGTTCGGCCGTCGCTCCCCTTAAGAGAAAGCTGAAGTGACTAAATTGTGGGGACAGATTGATATAAAAATCTAGAAATTTATTGAATGGAATAAAAAATCCTTTTATAGGATTAAAGTAGATGCTAAATTTGGTGTGGTGTTGCAGTAGACTTTATACTAAAATCGGAAAAAAAGTTAAAAATTTACATTTTTTCAACTCGTAGAGCTGTCACCTGACGTAGATGTTTCCTTAATACAAAAGTTTTATAACTTATATGAATCAAATGATAGTGCAGTACTCAGCGCATTATATGTACAAGCAATACTGACTAAGTTTATGAAACTAACATAAGATTAAAAGCTTAAAAAGAAAACTTTTTTTTTCAAGCCATATATAAATCTATCTCTGAAAGTTTTTTACATATAGCATATAAATGTAATTGTAAACTATTATGGTCAATCTCAAATACATTAAAATGCCTTATAACTAAAGGTAAAGATAGATTAGATTATTTAGCTAATCAAAATGTTGTATATAAAATTTTTTGATAATTGTAAAGCTAGTTATATAAGACAAACCAAAAGAAAATTAAAAACAAGAACATATTGCGGATATTAATAAAAAGACTGGTTCTCCATTAATGATTACTGATCATCGTATTAACTATAACCATAATTTTAATTAAAAAGATGTAAAGATCTTAGGAAGACAAGGAACCGCCGTACAATAAAACATTGATCTCTGATTGAAATGGTTCACATTAAAAAAACAAACATTGGGATTGAATAAACAAAATGACACGAAAGCATTACTCAATTCTTATCTATAAATTTTGCAACCTCCTTCCTCTTTCCATAGTCTTTTCTTCCTTTCCTTTTTCTTTTGTTCTTTTCCTATCTCTATTCCCCTTCCAATTTCATCCCCTCTTAACAAGATAATATAAAGCAACAGAATGTCACTCATACTCGACAATATAATACAAGCAATTTGATTGAACTAGGTTCAATTTTTATCTCTGACCGCATTTGCTTCTTACGAATTAAATTGACTCATTGTTTCAATTATATCTTGGTTTATCAATCGCAATTAAAGTATATGTACAATAATTTTATTTGTTGAACATACATTTTAATATTGTTGTCTATTAAAATAAGGATAGTATATACTAATAATTTTGAATATAACGATCATTTATTCATTGTTATTCTAATTTTTATAATCTATTCTACGAGGGCAAGTCAATAAGTTTTTAGAAAAACATAGTAAAATACACTTTTTTTTGATCGATTCATTTTTATTTCTCAACATAATCTCCTTTCAGATCGATACACTTGATCCAATGATTCTCCAACTTTTTCAAGCCGTCTAAATAATATGATTTATCCAACCTTCAAAATAAGCTCTTTGTTTCGGCGATGAGCTGCTCTCTGGTGGTGAATCTTTTTCCTCCAAATCATTTCTTCAGGTTTGAAAAGAAAATAGTCGCAGGGGGCTAAATCTGGCGAATATGTTGGGATAGCGGAATTCGTTGAATTTGGCCATCGGTGCCGGGCACGTGTGAATCCGTGCATTGTCTTGATGGAAGAGCACTTTCTTCTTCGCCAAATGGGGACGTTTTTTTTTTTAAATGTTGTTGAAACGGTCCAATAAGGCTGCGTAATAATCGCCATTGATCGTTTGCTTCGACGGAAGATGATCGATATGAATTATACCGCGTGCATCCCAAAAAATTGTGGCCATCACCTTTCCGGGCGATTTTATGTTCTTCGCTTTCTTCGGAGCTGATTCACTTGATGAAGTCCTTGTTTTGACTGTTCCTTCGTCTCGGATGTGAAGTAATGGACCCATGTTTCGCCCATAATAATGAATCGACGCAGAAATTCATCTGGATTATGTTGAAACATCTCCAAACATTGTTTTGAAATCGTCACACGGTCGCGCTTATGGTCCACAATGAGCAAATCCATGGGTGCCACGTGGCACCCATCTTGCCGATAGCTTTTCATACCCAATTGTTCGTGCAAAATTGAAATCACTGTGCCATGTGATATGACTGTGATATGGCCTCAACAAGCTCGCGCACTTTTACTCGTCGATCAGTCAAAATAGTATCGTGGATTTATCGATGATTTCTGGCGTAGTAACCTCAATTGGACGTTCCGAACGAGGTGCATCACATGTGGATGTACGACCACGTTTAAATTCATTCATCTAATTGTTATACAGTCGCAAACGCTGGTGCGGATGTGCTGAATGAACATTATTCAATTCGGCTTTGATTTCTTTCGGTGTTAAATTTTATGTAGATGTTTGACTGCATGAAACATGTTTCTCATTTTTTTCTATTTTACAAAAAATACAAAGGATATTCGCTTTAATCATCTACAGAAATGAAACCATGTGATGAATTTCGATCAAAATTTGACAGTAATCAACTGAAAGATGCTACTTGTCAAAAAGTAATATGATACACTGCGAGTGCCCTCTGACAGATTTTCTAAGAACTTATTGACTTGCCCTCGTATTAATTTGATAATAGATGTGTGCTGGTACATTTTTATTTAATGACTCATCATGTTCAATATTTTTATCATTATGGACTTATTGCGACTGTTATGATGGAAGAATATAACCACGATAATATTGGGTCATCTAAAAAATATCCGCGGTTTTTTGTTCAATTTTTGAATGAAATTTTTCTTTATTGAAAATCAATTTTAATCAAGTATATATTGGCCATTATTATCTATAACCTTTTGCCATTTTTCGGGTAATTTCATAATTCCATCCGTGTAGAACTTTTGTGGTTTATCGGCGAAAAACTTTTTCGAGTGATTTTCGGCAGTTTTTTTGTCGGCCAATGTTTTTCCATCAAGAGAGTTCTGCAGAGATCGAAACAAATAGTAGTCAGACGGTGGAAGGTCCGGGCTATACGGTGGATGATCAAAACTTCCCAACCAAGCTCCTTCAATTTTTGGCGCGTCATCAAAGATGTGTGTGGTCTGGCGTTGTCATGATGGAAGACAACACTTTTTCTGTTAATCAATTCTGGTCGTTTTTCCTTAATCGCTTCCTGTAATCTATCCAGTTGTGAACAGTAGAGCTCTGAATTAATCGTTAAGCCATGTGGTAACACCTCATGATGGACGACTCCCTTCCAATCCCACCATACACACAGCATCACCTTATTTGCCATCAATCCAGGCTTTGAAGTCGTTTGTGGTGGTTCGCCGCGCTTATTCCATGATCTTTTACGAACAATATTCTTGTATTTCACCCATTTTTCATCGCCTGTGATGATTTGCTTTAGAAATGGGTCGATTTCGTTGCGTTTTAGTAGTATTTCGCTGATGGAAATTCGATCAATCAAATTTCTTTGCGTTAATTCATGTGGCACCCAATCGAGTTTCTTTGCGTAGCCAGCCTTTTTCAAATGATTCCAAACTGTCATATGGTTGATTCTTAGTGCATTGGCTATCTCCTGACATTTCACATGCTTGGTCTTGCTTGACCAGTTGCAAAATTTCATCGACTTTTTCAGTGACTGACCGACCAGAGCGAAGTCGATCTTTGACATTAAAATTTCAAGAACGAAATCGAACAAACCACTCCTGCGTCCTGCGTTCACTTACAGCATCCGCGCCGTAAACTTCACAAATTTGTCTGCATGTTTGTGCTGCGTTTTTGCCTTTTTTGTAGTAAAAAAGCATCACATAGCGTATTTCTTCAGATATTTCACTCATTTTCAAACCAATATAACTTTTGACACGATTGATGAATCACCAAACTTTGTTTACAAAAAATGTAACTTAAAATGTCATCTTTCGGACGCGCGTTCATTTGACATAATCGGATTAGTGTTGCCCATCATCATATATGATCATCAACACCATCTAGTGACAAAAAACCACGGATACTTTTTAGATGACCCAATATTACCAGAACGAAAAGCATTGTTGCGGAAGAGATATGAAGAAATACTACCAACTTTTAGCGTAATTGTAAATTGTATAATTTGTATTTAACCGTTTTATTAATTTTGTCAAATTTGCGTTTAATTTCTTTATACTGAGAATGACATAATAAGGTCGAAACGTATGTTTTAAGAATTTGAAATACATAAAAATTTGGCTTGTAGCTCCTTCTTATTATTTATTGTTTAAAAAGAAAGATTTATATCGATCTGCTAATGACATATATACGAACACTGAGCGAAGACTCGGTAACAAAGCAATAATTGTATTTAATAGTAGGTTCAATCTTCTAAGAGATGGCGTTGCAATATGTTAGGTAAGAACAGATGAATGCATTTGAGGGAGACACAATGACATATAATAAGAAATGAATGAAAGATGTCACTATTATTGAATTTATTATTGAATTTGGAATTCAAAAAAATCTATACTATCGACCTCGATCAAGTTCGACTGTCAATCCAGCATCTCTTTAAAAATACAAATTTTCTGTTTTAAAAACATCACAAATTATTTTTTATATAATTTTTGTTTTTACGAAAGAGAATTTGTTTTGAAATAGAGAATTTGTGTTTTTAAAGCAGATAAATATCTAACTAAAACAAATTTTCTGCTGTAAAAACAAAAATTACATAAAAAATAATTTATACATGTTGCAAAATGTTAGCAATTTGGAGTCAAATTGATAAGAAACTTGATCAGATTTTACAAAACTAATCATCTGTGTTCACACTGCTTTTCTGCAATCAAAAATTGATAACCCTGTTCGAAATCTGTTTTCGCAGACTTTGTTACCAGGATTTTTAAAACAGAGAATTTGTGTTTTTAAAGCAGAGAATTTGTTTTTAAAGCAAAGAATTAATGTAATTCTGGAGTAAAAAATACTATTATAGCCTTACTTACATATTCTCATGTCTATCTCTATGCCATGAATGTGATAAATTTCCTAACCTGAAATAATCGTCACTTTAACGATTAATATCTCGGTCTACGCAACAAAATAATATGTTATTTTTTCAAATTCGTTCATTTCATGCAAAAAGATATCGAATGATCCTATGCATCGGATGAACTTTATCAACATCGGAGGCAGGAGGCTAAACTCACCAATTATCACTTTTATATTTAACTTCACTAATTCCATGTAATATAGCTTTTAGTATGCATTGGTATTTAATAATTTGTAATGCAAGTGACCGAATTCATTAGTAATATATTCTTCTATAGCACAAGTAATATTCATTTGTCCGTAAATTCTCATGATTTAACTACAAATTGTCACGTTTGTCGCGCTTTGTCGTGTTCGACAGCACGTAGTTCGACTGACATAGAGACCGCTTTGCGATGCCGTTGATGGAGACCGCGACGTTAGAACCATAATTGAAATTATATAGCATTTATATAATATCAGTGAAACAGTTGTTATATAACACGCAACGGAGGCCATTGTATTATTGTTTATTATAACATATAAATAATGAAACAATGTAATAGTTTCATAACTCGGTTATATTGAGTTGGAGAAAGTTTTTTCGTATTTTTTAATTCAAAATTATATATACAATATTTTCATTAAACGAAATTTAAAAAAAAAAGGGTTTTAAAGCTTGAAATCTCTACTTTTGAAAGGTTACTTCAAAGATCATTTCGGCACGCGTTTCAAAAGACTGCGTACGTAGTATATAAATTCATACAGAATCATACAAGCATTTAAAATCTAGTTAGATTTCTATAGTTTATGTTATTACATATATTATACTATGTTGTATTACATATACTATGTTATTACATATCCTATAATATATTGTAAGTTTTTAATTTTTTTTTCAGCATTATTAAAAATTTTGCGTCTACTTTAATCCTATAAAAGGATTTTTTATTTCGTTCAGTAAATTCCGAGATTTATATCAATCTGCAAAGTCCCGACAATTTGACCACTCCAATATCCCCTTAAATATCGATTAGATTTTCCATGTGTTATATCAAAGGTGCATAATAATGAAAAAATTGAAAAATTTTATCGCAAGTAAAAGTGAGGTATCCAATTTCATTTGTTCAAGAAACACGTCGACTACTAGAACTAAAACTACTAGAACTACTTTATATGTACATAGCATTATACTATACTTTGTAGCGATTAAGATAGCACGTATACAGTTTCACCAAACTCATGATTGCTAACATAAGTGATGTCATAGTTTCAAAAATACATGACAAGTCTTTGTCACATGTTATAAATTTAGCCATCTGAAAGTATATCATTTAAGCGGACTAAAAATTTCACTATGCATCAATATAAATCTCTTCTTAAAAATAGTCTTATATATAAAAAATGTTACTTGTGGAACATTTATAGAAAATGTACTCAAAGTCACCAAGCTGACACAGAGCAATCTCGTCTTTGGTCTTTGATAAGGCCACTGACCGGCCAACGATGATATTCTTTTAACAATATCATAATAATGATTTCGAGTATTCATAGCTCGCAGGCAATACCTTCGTCTCTGATCTTGCGCAGACTGATTTAAAATATGTCGAAGTTCTCGAATTCCTATCCCTTGTTACGAAAAGTTGTCTAAGATCTCAAACACACATCGTACATAATAATTTTACAAACGTTATAGACTTATATTGATTTTGCATAGTAATTGTAGTATGTCACAGCACAAAAAGTGACATGTAACTCTTATAGGATAGGGTACATTTATATTATACCCTATTGATAAGCATATTTTACGAATTCTTTTTGCGAATTCCCTCCCGCGTATGAAACATATGTATTGATTGTAGAATTTTTATGAAAATTCTTCAGTTTTTCAATACACTGTGATGTTTTAACTACATTTTAATCTCTATTTTTTTATTTTTCTTATTAAAAATTGACAAAATAATATATAAACTTTATTGTATACAATTGCATCCTTAGCAATGACAACGGAGAATTCGTTAAAAAATTTAAGATCTATCTTTGACCAATTAAATAGCAAAACTATCTTAATAAACATTGCAGATACTTTAGATGGTCATGAGGGAAGAACAATTGTATTAGGTGTTGGAATTAATTCGTAGCGTTTTACAAGTGATGGGAAGTACTTTCATTAATATATTTTTTAATGCTCATGTGAAATAAATAACATTCTTTCATTAAAAAACGCTACGAATTAATTCCAACACCTAATACTTTACGTTTTTTTTTGTAATAACAACGAATGAATGTATATCTTGTAATCGTATTGCAAAATTGTATCATTAAGTCCATTTATATTGCGTTACAGTTTATATTGCGTTAAAGATTACAGTTTTTCTAAATTATTATACTAAATCTTACAATTGAAATTCAATAATTTTTATATATTTATTCTTTCATTATGTAAAAAATGTTTCAAAGTTATGTTTATACGAAGTTATATTTTTTCTTGTAATGTAACTTTTATTTGTTTTCAAGTACTGATACGCAGAAATACGCGAGAGTAATAAAAAATTTATTACAACAATTACACATAAACGTAAACATTACTCACGCGCAAATAGGTAACAATTATGTTTTGATGTCACATAAAAATTATGGTTTATATTTTTGCGAATGAACTGTTTGCAGGACTGACATTTGGATATTGACTATTATTTAATTATTCCAAAGACGAGAGTACGGTAAAGTACGACATTGAAGTTTGCACTATCTTAAAACATATGATGTAATAAACTTATATAGATATTATTTTACGAGTATATAGATATTATTTTACAGTTATATTCTTTATTATATGTTTAATTTTACCATGGTGAAATTTTCCATTGAGAAAGTATAGATCTTGCCAGCGCTTAAGAAAATAGGTCGAAGACTCTTTTGCATTACAAATAGAAGCATCCTTTGCGACTTGGGGGATGTTTCGTACCAAAGACTTTTATATCTGTAATGCTTTAACGATATACGCTAAATAAGTTCCAAATGAAATATTATCAAAACATACGTCTTACATCTTATTGTGAATTTGAAGACTGTGATCTATCAGCTTTTGTCCCTCGAAACTGAGGCAGAAGAGATGGATCAATTGACCAATAACATACATCACATATCGTATCATTTCTAAAATACCGGCTTGCTGCTGTGTGACCTCCAATACGAAACATATATTTTAATTCCTCTCGCACATGCCATTTCTTTCAATTTTATAAAGTGTATTTGGTAAAAAAATTTCTCTGAATTTTTCTGAAAATTTCTTGAAAATGTCCATATTTTTGGACATGTTGCAAAGTTTTCAGAGAATTTTTCAGTATAATTTCACAGATTTGTCAAAATATTTTTAAAGATTTTTATAAAATTTTTTACAGTATATTCATGAACTTTTAGAATTTGTCAAAGATTTCTAGAGATTTTCAATGCGATACTTAAAAAAAATTCTTATTTTAAAACTTATAAATTTTATTTCTTTTTTTAACAGAAGTTGTTCTATACAAGATATAATGATTTTTTTACAAATGATCATTATAAGATGCAATGATTTTATCTGAAATTATTTTGAAAAATACACTTACTTACGTTATTGGGATTTGAATCTGGTTACGTATTACAAAATTATTCGGAATAGATTCCGATCAGAATTATTTAATTATTCCTAGATTTATATTATTTTTCTAGAGAAAACGGAATAATTCTAATTGGATCCATTTTGTTTTGGAACACAACTTATTTCAGATTTTCATTTAGATGCTCTGGGACTTCTCGATTATGAGTTTCCTGCGTTACGCTACACCACTTCTTCAATTGGTACATGTGTTATTTATTGTCTATTTAAGTTTCAGAGACACTAAATGCACTCCTGCGAAATTGAGGGACTTTCAGATCTTTGAAAATAATTTTCAAAAAAATCGCTGAAAATCTTTGAACAGTGAGAAATTATGAAAATTTTACTTCAGAGATTTTACTGAATTCTCGAATTTTATTAGGTGTTGGAATTAATTCGTAGCGTTTTACAAGTGATGGGAAGTACTTTCATTAATGTATTTTTTAATGCTCATGTGAAATAAATAACATTCTTTCATTAAAAAACGCTACGAATTAATTCCAACACCTAATAATAAAATTCAAGGACTTTTAGACACTTGAAAATTATTTTCAGAAAATTTCCTGAAAGTCTCTAAAAAGTCTCTAAAAAGTGAGAAACCGTGAAAGCCATATCTTCAGAGACATTACTGAATTTCTGAGTTTTAATGCAATTCAAGAACTTTTAGATACTTGGCTTGAAATGATTTTCAGAGAATTCGCTGAAAGTCTCTGAAAAAATGAGAAATTATGAAAATTCTATCTTCAGAGATATCATTGGATTTCCGAGTTTCAACGAAATTCACGGACTTTCAGACATTTGGGAATTATTTTCACAGAATTTGCTGAAAATCTCTGAAACGTAAAAATTCTATTTCTAGAGACATCACTGAATTTCTGAATTTTAGCAAAATTGAAATCATTTTTTTAGAAATTTTTTCAGAGAATTCGTTAATAATCCTTGAATTTCCTTGAGAAAATCTTTGAATATTATTAAAAATCTCTGAAAAACGTTTTTAGACATTTGCAGCAAAATTTTTAGAGACATTTTTTCACCAGGGGCAATATGTATTATTAACAATGTACGAAAGACATGCTGAATAAATTTTTGACAAAAATAAATAATATTTGTAACAATAAGGTAAAAATACATACTTGTAACAAGGTAATGCTGATCATTATTGTATTTAGCGCTATTTGTATAGCCAGCGTTAACGAAAACGTATCTTCAATCAGTTGAGCGAATCTAGCGATACAAAAAATGAAATATACAATAGTAACTGAAATATAATACTAGAACGAGCGTGGGTTTATACTGCGTTTGTAAAGGGGGGAAGGTCATGTAAACATCTAAAAGTTCATTAATATTTGAAATTTATTGTGAAGCATACATTGAATCAATCTTTTTGAAATTTTTAGTATACTTTATTATATAATTGAAGATTTGGAAAACATTTTTTATTGTATATCTTGAAAACTAACGTGGTTATAAAAATATATAAAAATAAAAAACTACAGCACAAGTTATAGTTTGTGATATTTAATTATTATTACATTAATTAAAACATTAATTTCGGTCACAATCTGGCCATCTTCAGTAATTCAATAATATTCTTAAAAACGCAAAGTTACATCTAGTTGACATTAAATTCAACAGTCGGGAGTTATAATTAAATAAACATGTTCTTTTCTATGTGAAGATGCTTCATATAATAATGTTACAACTCCAGTTGTCATATCAAGAAAAGTGTAGAACAAGAATTTCCAGATTCTAAGTTAAATAAAATTGTGTATCATTAATATATTCTAGTCGGAATATAAAGAAATAGAATCATTACCTGTTTTACAGTAAAAAAACTAAACGATGAATCTTAAGTACTTCTTTTGCACAATTAGAATATTGTCGTGACATTATGTGTTGTTATTTGTCCTATCATGTATTTTACCACTATTTATATATCTGAGTCAACAGTTTAGAAAGTTCTAGATTATTTATTAAAAGAAAGAGAGATCCTTCTTTAGAAGAGGAAAATAAACATCAGGCAAACCTTCCGTGTCACTTTGCTTATTGATACCACTTGTTTGTCTTTTTATATTATCTTTGTATCATTTCCGAAATTCTTCTTTTCATTAACGATTGTTCTATATCTAAAATTCTTATATTATCCCAATCTAATTCATGCATCTCATTCAAACGGTGATGTGAAATCACCGAAATTTCGGAAGGTTTTTTTATGTCAGCCTTATGTTCTTTAATCTGAGTTTTTAATTTCCTTTTAGTTTGGCCAACATAAGACGATTCACAATTTAAACAATTAATTTTATAAACTACTCCGCATTGGTCATCCTTAGGCAAAGAATTCTTTCCTGTCTTAATATTCATTTTATTCATAGGTTTATAAGCTATATTCAAACTATAAACATGTGAAAGTTTTTTGAATTTTTCAGAAACTTTGCCCAAGTATGGTATCGTGAAAAATTTTTTTGAAGTAACATTAGAGTCACATTCATTATTAATTTCTTCGCGATTTTGATCTAAATTAGTTCTATTTTCCAATGTTTTAATTCTATTCTTTATTGTTGAAAATATGAACTTTAAAAGATAACCATTACTTAGGAACGTGTGAATCAATTCAGAGATGTTTTTTTCATGAAATTTAGGATGGGATAAAAATAGAATTCTATCAAATTGCCCAATAATTACTCCCCTTTTATGTGCTAACGGATGATTCGAAAAATAGTTTAAATATCTCTCAGAATTAGTAGGTTTTTTATAAATATCGAAGATGATATTTCCTTCTTGTCTCATTAATTTAGTTTATCAAAGCAATTATGATTATAATTAATTCCACATTTTTTAATTTGATAATAAAATATTTAAACAGATTTTTGGCATGCCAATGAGTTCTCCTTTGTCCCTCATACTGGCGAACATAGTTTTACAAGATTTTGAACAAGAAATTATTACGAATAATATTATTTCATCTTTTTATTTTCGTTACGTGGATGATATTGTGTTAGCTTTACATAAAGAAAAGGATGACCAATGCGGAGTAGTTTATAAAATTAATTGTTTAAATTGTGAATCGTCTTATGTTGGCCAAACTAAAAGGAAATTAAAAACTCAGATTAAAGAACATGAGGCTGACATAAAAAAAAACCTTCCGAAATTTCGGTGGTTTCACGACACCGTTTGAATGAGATGCATGAATTAGATTGGGATAATATAAGAATTTTAGATACGGAACAATCGTTAATGAAAAGAAGAATTTCGGAAATGATACATATAGAAAGACAAACAAGTGATATCAATAAGCAAAGTGACACGGAAGGTTTGCCTGATGTTTATTTTCCTCTTCTAAAGAAGGATCTCTCTTTCTTTTAATAAATAATCTAGAACTTTCTAAACTGTTGACTCAGATATATAAATAGTGGTAAAATACATGATAGGACAAATAACAACACATAATGTCACGACAATATTCTAATTGTGCAAAAGAAGTATTTGAGATTCATCGTTTAGTTTTTGGTAAAACAGGTAATGATTCTATTTCTTTATATTCCTACTAGAAGATATTAATGATATACAATTTTATTTAAATTAGAATCTGGAAATTCTTGTTCTATACTTTTCTTGATATGACAACTGGCATTGTAACATCATTGTATGAAGCATCTTCACATAGAAAAGAACATGTTTATTTAATTACAACTCCCGACTGTTGAATTTAATGTCAACTAGATGTAACTCTGCGTTTTTAAGAATATTATTGAATTACTGAAGATGGCCATATTGTGGCTGAAACGTTTAATGTTTTAATTAATGTAATAATAATTAAATATCACAAACTATAACATGTGCTGTGATTTTTTATGCTGTTATTTTTATATTTTTTATTGTATAATATATCTTTCAATATTAGTGTTACAAGAATGTATGTCCAAGCAGTCAAGAAAAAAGATGCTCTGCGCCTGTGAAGTGTAGGGGCTGCTGCTTTTATCTGAAATAAAAAATTCAAAATGGAAACGTTATTTAATATACGTTCAGCATGAATAAATCTAATTTTAAATTTAAAAAGGCAAAAATTAAAAAATAGCGATATTCAAAAGAAAAAAATGTGTTTTTTAAAAAAATAGATAGTGCTAAAAAACAATTGTTTATTTCAAAAATATTGATCTAAAAATCGATCTATACTGAGCCTATATTCATTAACTAACGTTTCCATTTCGAATTTTTGATTTTAGATAAAAGCAGCAATCCTTACACTTCACGGAGAGAAGCACCTTTTTTCTTGAATAGTTGGACATACATCCTTGCAACACTCAGATAGCAAAATGTTAGTAGATTGTTGACAGATTGGTTGTAGATTTGATCAGAAAATGTTAACAGACGGACCACAACTGATGTCGCATTCTGCTTCTGTTCTGCCGATAAAACTTGTTAACATTCTATGCAAACAGATTGGCAGCAGAAATTAAATAGAACCTGGTGACAGAATCTGATAGTAGGTTGCGAGCAGAAACTGAGCAGTCTGTTGACATAACTTGACAGCAGATTAGTAGCAGAAACTGAGCAAGATCTGTTATTTTCATTTAAATTGACCTGATTTCTTATAAGATAACTTTTGTGTACATATATATAATTATACATAATTATATATTATTAGGTGTTGGAATTAATTCGTAGCGTTTTTTAATGAAAGAATGTTATTTATTTCACATGAGCATTAAAAAATACATTAATGAAAGTACTTCCCATCACTTGTAAAACGCTACGAATTAATTCCAACACCTAATATATTTATATATACTGGTGTGAAAACTGGAAACAATCCGGTTTCATTTAGCTAAAATATCATTGATTAGCTACATTTCAAAATATACATAAGAAAGTTATAAAATAGTAAAAAAAAAATATTCACAGAGATTCAGAACACATTCCGAAAGAGCTTGGGAATTTTTAGGAGATTTGCCTATTCGATTTACATAAGCTAATTTTTATAAGATCCCTGTACGTTTTTTTCTTATAAGAAGCAAGTCCATCTAACAGTGATATATATGAAAATGGAAGATCTTGCTCGATTTTTGCTGCCAATCTGTTGACAGATCTTATGTTAGCAGGTTCTGCTGTTCTGCTTGCAATTTGCTATCAGGTTATGCAGCAGACTCTGTTCAGTTTCTGTCCAATTTGATGTCAGCAGGCTTTGTCATATTTTTGACAGCAGTTTGTTGACATTGTCTGATAGTGGAAACTCTGTGTACAGTTTGTTGCCTTTCTGCAATAAAAAATTTATACTAGGCTCTGCTCAAAATCTGTCTCCGCAGGTTTGGCTATCGGGGACAGTAATATTGAAAGATATATTACAAGATAAAAAATGTTTTTCAAATTAGATAATAAAGTATACTAAATGTTTCAAAATGATTGATTCAATACATCTTCACAATAAATTCCCGAATCAATGACGGTGTTGACGCAGTAGGGTACTTAGCATATTAGACATGAGTGAATAACACAAGATCTATCGAACATAACTAAACTTTAATAGGAATGTGGATTAACACAATATATTCAGAATGAATGTTCAAAGTAATACGAGATATATATATTCTCTTAAGACGCCATGTCAGTGAGCGTTTTCGTACGATGTAGAATAAAATGACATATAAAAAATGGAAACTATTGTAGATTGGCGATGAGGGCGCAACGAGCAGTAACAAAACTATTAAGCCAATGAAAGCGATATCTGATTATCTAACACTTCCTCTCAATTTGAGCCCGAATATTACTTGCATAAAGATAATCCTAAGCCCGCCGAACAATATAAATGTTTGATCAACTGACATGGTTAGGATATCCGAGATTATTTCTTCTGTAGGTAAATAGATTAGGTCCGGATGATTTCTCAGGATTTCTCTAATTAAGTGATGTTTTATATCAATATGTTTCGATCTTGAGTGATAAATGAGATTTCATGTCAGTTGTCCTACGTCATTATAGATTGTAACGGTAGTCAGACTCGAACACTCGAGCTCGCAGAGCAATCGTATGAGATACAGAGCTTCCTATCTGCATCTGACGTTACCATATATTCCACTTCTACTGAGGAAAGCGCAACCGTCTCTTGCTTGCAGGATTTCCACATTATTGCGGTTCCACTAAGTATAAATGCTGATTCTGTGGTAGGAACGTCTGTCTATGATGCAATTCTTCCAGTCTGCATTCATGAAGCCTCGCAGTGATAGTTTGTCTTTTTTAAAGACGAGTTCGTAATTCAGTGTACCTTTTAAATAGCGCAGTACGCGCTTTATTGCCATCCAATAACTTCTACCAAAGCAGCAGTTGAAATGTCCTAGTACACTCACAGAGTGTGCTATATCTGGTTGGATGCCTAAAGCAGAGTACATTAATGATTCGACCAATTCTCTGTACGGAGGTTTTTCTTCGAACTCGTCCTACGTTTCCTTTCATCAACTTTGATACAACGACTAGAGGTGTGTTCACAGATTTACTCTTAGTAGTATAACAACAGTGATGGTTCTGGGCCAGGGATATAGCTACCAGGCGGCGCTGGCGTCGCGGTCGCGAGAGGAACTTGGTGGTGGGGGGGGGGGGGAGCGCGTAGAGAAGAGAAATAAAAATATAAAAATGCTGCATAGAGAAAAGAAGTAAAAATGCAAAATGCTTACCTGATACTCCCATCCACCGCTACCTCCTCCGCAGCCACCACCATCTAATCGTCATCTTCCTCATCTACCTCCATCATATATGCAGAATCTTCTTGTAACCTCTGCCGCATCAGCTTCTACCGCCATCTTAGCAAAGTATATTACACAAAAGTATAATAATTCCTCCTCATCAGTTAAATCAAAGAAGTCGAGCATGAACTCGATCAATTCGTCACTCAAGATGCGAAATTAAAAATCGGGAGACTCTCGTCGAGTCCATGCTCGATTTCCTTTTTCTCTTCGGTAGGAGTATCCTCGACGACAGAGACATTCTACTCCTCAATTTCGCCGGCCTCCATGAGGGAGAGACATCCTCCTCCTTCTCATCATTTTTTTTTTCAAATTTATAGAGCTCTCTGAATTTTATTTTTACACACATCCACCGTTTAAATATATGCAACTGATGTCCACGCGTGGACAAGATGTGAACAGACTGCCGCTGAAAAGCATTCTTCGCTGTAGCGAGATTGTCGTGGGATTTATCTAGCAGTCAAAGTATATGAAACAAAGTAAATCAAAAGTGTCGCCGCGAGAAGATTGACATAATAAGTTCGTAGAAAGTTGCCTTTGTTGTGCATAAAGCATCCATCAAATATGCGTTATACATTGAAATAGTGAGCAGTGCTGCCGTCGCCGTCGCCGCAGCCGTGCGCTCTATCTCATATACTTGCCATTTTTCCCTCGATACGTTATGCCATTCGTTGTGATTCATGTGCATCTTATACGATTTTTTTCTTTCTTGTTGCAGCTTCTTATGTAAATTCTTTTACTTATCCTCCTCCGCAAAATATATACATATACATATATACCAGGTGTACAAGTATGAAGTGCGGATTTGAGACAACAGAAGGTGCACCAATGCAGTGTGTAGTATAAAGATTTGACGTATATATGTCATTTTGTTGTGCCATCAACAAGTGTCAAACGCGCATAAATGATAAATTGAAAAAGTGTTTGCATAGTATTGTTTTGCTGTGCTCAATATGTCGAAATTTGTGCCAAATAAAGAGCATTCGCGGACAGCATTAATTTTTTGTTTTCATTTGAAGAAAACTGCTGCTAAATCATACCGATTACTTCGAGAAGCTTATGGTGAACATGCTCTATCGCAAGATACGTGTGAACGATGATTTCGGCGTTTCAAAAGTAATGATGTTGCAGACAAGGAACACGGAAAATCGTCAAAAAGGTACGAAGATGTAGAATTGCAAGCATTGTTGAATGAAGACGATTCACAAACACAAAAACAATTCGCAGAGCAATTAAGCGTTAGTCAACAAGCTGTTTCCAATCGCCTGCGAGAGATGGGAAAGATTCAGAAAGTCGGCAGATAGATACCACAATCGCAATAATTAACGAGATATTAACGTTTAAAGATAGCCGAATATGCATGTCCTCCCGACCTATTATTGCCGAAAGTACGGCCCACCGAACGCGCGGGCCGAAAGGAGCGGGGCTTACCGTCTAAGCTCAAACGGCGCGGCGCGCCTGCTAGGCCATTCCAGCTCCTCGCGGCTCGCGCGCCGTTTGCTAGGTGGGCCGTACCTTCGACAATAGTAAGTCGAGCGGACGCGCGTATTCGACTATCTTCAAACGTTAATATCTCGTTAATTATTGCGAGCATTACAAAATGGTAGAGGACTTTTCTACTCAGTTTAGTCCACTCTACCTGCTCGGGACGAGTGGGGCCGTATATTCATGTTACCGTGTGTATATATATATATATATATACTGATAAATTCTAATCACATCGAGCCGCAACGGTTTTTAGAAGACCCTGGCAATGTAATTCTAGAACGAGTGCAAGACACTGTAGAAAGACACATGCTACTGTAAAAGTGAACACCGTATTCAACGGCGAGTTAGCGACGAAGGATAAACGTTATATAAGAGCATAATTACAAAGAATAGCGAGATATATCGTTGCACTGATATGCGCGAGTGATACGAGCTACATGTCGTCTATCCTAGCTCTCTTAATTTTACATAATTTTTCTGAAAATTCTTTTCATTTTTGTCTTTGTCTAGCGCCATGTTTAGTGAATGAAATATATTTTTCTTTGGTTATCGATAGTACATCTACATGTCCATCATACGCGGTAGCAATTTCCTTAATTATAAAATGCGCGTCGTAGCCGATAAATTGTGAAATACGATCGGAATATAAAACGAATTTTTGTAATTTAAGTTATAATTCGAATGCTGTGGACCAAGGTGATCTACCAGTGAGATGACAGTGATCGCGGACCTGCGTATCGTCCGAATGGTTTTTCAACCATGAGACAACGCGTCGCGCTACAGTACGCCTTCCTGTTTAAACAACGTTTCCATGGGCACGTTGGTAGATATGATACTTTTCACGCGATGCGCCAAATCGTTGAATTGTCGCGCGAATACCACGCTATACAGTCTTCATCATGACGGAAGTGATACGACGATAATATGCGTCGTACGCGCATCGCACGTAGTAGCCTATGCGAAACGCTTCATGCTGTTGATACGCGTACGACGACGCATCTTTCTTGTCGGATTCCATCTTCCGTAGGACGCAGGTCAGCGTAGACGATGAACGACACTCGTTCTCGGTTGTTATAGTTACCGAATTCGAGCCACCTGTTGTCCTCGGCAGTCGGATAGCGCAGTTGTTGATCTTCTGGCAATCCACTTCGTGCGATTGCAATTTTTCGCACGAGCTGAAGTAATGAATACTTCTGCAAATAATAGAGAAATCATTTTTCTATTTCTTTTTACTGTTTTTTTATTGACTATTTTTAGTATACTTACCGATCGCAAAAATATTTCCTGCTCTCGTTCCCAGTAATTTATGATCTTCAAGGCAGGATAGATTTTTCATCCATGCAAAGAGTCTAATGCTGTCGTTGCGTGAATCTTGTAGGTATTGTAGGAAATTGACATGCTTGTCCCTCTTGTCATTGGTGAGTCGCAGAAAAAGGACCTGCTTATCTTCGATTCTGTACGTTGATCGATATATTATAATATATTATTGAGATTTTCGAATTTCAGAATGTCTCTTAAAGTCATTCGAAATTCGATACCCGCGAGATTCAACACTGTCATGTAATGCGGATACGATGATTTTCTACTTGCACATGACTTTTAGCTGGGTATAGAGCGACTACTACCGACCACGCGAAGCACGGATTATCCATCGAACGCACGTTGATCACTGCTTTCTTAAATATAATTTCTCGCAGCACCTCGAAGTAACTTTCCACGCGCATTGGATTGTGCTTATTCACATTCACTACCAAATTGAGAATTCGCGACAATGCCTACCCGCTGTTGCGTTCCTGGAACTCTTCGAGCGATGCTAGGATAGACTCGACGACGTGTCGCTTGTATCACTCGCGCATATCAGTGCAACGATATATAGTATCTCGCTGTTCTTTGTAATTATGCTCTTATATAACGTTTATCCTTCGTCGCTAACTCGCCGTTGAATACGGTGTTCACTTTTACAGTAGCATGTGTCTTTCTACAGTGTCTTGCACTCGTTCTAGAATTACATTGCCAGCGTCTTCTAAAAACCGTTGCGGCTCGATGTGATTAGAGTTTATCACCGCGCCTGTCAATATCTCTCGAACGATCTCGCGCCATCGAAGTCCATATCCGGCACCCACATGCACGAATCGCCCACGCATCGAATCCTTCAAACTCTCGATCCTCGAGATATATGTGATCTCTGATTGTTTCTTGCCGATCGATAATCGCGTTTGGCATGACTCTGCTCTTTCAGAGATTCTATGAGCTCGTCGCATCGTTGTTCCCATGCGACGTACTCTTCTATGGTATTCAGTTGATCGCTTGCTTTATCAAATCGCGCTCCATGTTATCTCTTGCATTGACTAATGACGCGGTGCGTCTAAATCCTCTCAATTTATACTAATTACTTGATCAAGTGACATTTGTATCACATTACATTGATGATGATATCACCACTCGAACATGTTGTGACATGTCGTACCATGTCGAATGTTCGTGAAAAATTTGATTACATGACATGTATATTATTTAGCAATGTCACTTTTATATCAAATCGCATTGGTAACGTCACCGCGAAACATGCCGTGATATGTTAACGCAGCATATTCTTGAAAAATGTTTGATTACGCTATCTAATAAAGCCGTCGACGCTTGCGAAATTGCAAACTTCGCATATTTTTGTCATGTTAAATTACATTGATGATGTCATCGCGAGAGGCGTCAAATAACAAATACGATGCGGCAAACATAAGATTTATGATAAAAACGTAACATAACGTAAGATTTATGATAAAAATTCAAATATTGAAATTATTAGTTACACTATGGATAATAATAATAATAATAAATATATATATACAGGGTGTCTCTTAAGATGGGTCGGAGTCACATTGGAGGCGGAAAATGGATCAAAGGAAACAAAAAATTTTTATATCATTTTGAGATACTCGTTTTTTTGAATTAGAAAAGAAAATGTCTAAGCCAATATGCAGTTAAGTCGCGCCGCGTGAATTTGTAGGACGGTCCACACTCGAAAGGCGACGAAGCGCTTTTTCCCTCTCTCTGCGCGCCGCCGCCACTGCCGCTCGAGTGTGGGCCGTCCTACGAATTCGCGCAGCGTGGCTTAACCGTATATTGGCTTAGACATTTCCTTTTTTAATTCGAAAACTACAGCGAGTATTTCAAAATGGTATAAGAATTTTTTGTTCCCTTTGATCTATTCTTCACCTCCAATGTGGTCCCGATCCATCTTAAGAGACACCCTGTATATATATATATATATATATATATATATATATATACAGGGTGTCTCTTGGTGAACGCGACGACGGTGCGAGGAGGAACAGAGAAGGCGAATTCGTCCCTGGTTGGATACCAGCGCAATCCCAGCGTTGAGTGGTTCTCTAGTTCCCACGACCTCGAGTCTCTGGTGAGACTGTACTCAGACGGAATGTCGCGAAGAAGCTCCTGGCAGTTGGCGGCCCACTTTCGGAGAGGGAACCCGCCCGCCATGCAGAGGTTGCGGAGCTCTACTTGGAGAGCGATAGCGTCGTCCTTTTCATGCGCTCCGGTTGCGACATCGTCGACGCAGCAGTCGTGTCATAACGGATCTGCGCCTCGAGGGAAACGTGGTCCGTCGTCATCGGCGAGTTGGCCATCGGCGTGATCGGCGGTTGAGTGGTGCACAAGGTCGGCTGGCTCATGATCTGCGGTGCACTGAAGCGAGTGGCGCTGTGCTGAGTTGGTTACTTGGTCGCAACCTCCCGATAAGATCCAGCCGAGCTGTGTCTTTTGAGCGATAGGCGCTTGGGGGCCTCCCTTGCGGAGACCACCCTGGAGAATGATTGAGCATACCTCCGCTCCAAAAGGTAGCTCAATCGAGTCGTTCGCTGCGTAGTCCGGATCAGCCAATTGGAGCCCCTTTAGATGTGGCCCCTCCATTCTGATCCTGGCGTGAGAGCCTTGGTAAAGCGAAAGACGTGACGGAATAAAGGCTCTGACTTTGAAGTCGGTCCCTGTGGTTAACGAGGTCACCTTGAGAGTCACCTTTCCCCTGCTGGGCCCGGAAAATTTGCCGTTGATGCCGATGACTTCGATTGCGGATCGAGAGCGTGGCAAGCGTAGGCGCTGGACCAGAGCCTCGGAGATCAGAGAAGTTTCCGAACCTTGGTCGATGAGCCCGCGTGTGGTATGCTGATTGCCGTGACGATCAGCGACGGAAACTCGCGCAGTTGCGAGCAAGGTAGCCTTGTGGTCGTTGTCGCGGCGCACCGCCGACAGTGAGCTGACCTCGTGAGGTTTCGATGAAACGTACGCGTCGTGTAACATTGTGTGGTGACGAGACTGGCACGTAGCACACGTCCTCGTCGACTGGCATTTCGCGAATGTATGAGAGCCGAGACAGTTGAAGCACAGCTTGTGAGTTTCGGCGACGGCCTTGCGGTCGGCCGCGGATTTTTTCTTGAATTCTTCACACACCATCACGTGGTGCTTACCCTTGCAGAGGATGCATTGGAAAGACTCGGTGTGTTTCTTGACGTGATGCGACTTGGCGGATCGCGACGGGTTGTCGGAGACCTTGAGCGATTTTGGTTTGGCGGCTTTGAGAGTTAGCGTTCTCCTTGTGATAAAGTCCAGCAACGTGTTATGGTTTGGCAAGTCCTTGGAATTGCTCATAAACGATCGGATTTTTAAGCGCGGCAGCGCCGACTTGGTAGAACAATCGGTTCCCGATTCACTTGGAGGAGCTGTACTAGAATTTTCAGCTTTGTGCTTTGCCAGGTACTCGCTCAGCAGGCCGCGCTGCTGCACGTACGTGTTTTCGGCGGAATCGACGAATTGAGACGTGTGGTACTCACTCTCATCGAAGGCGTCCTTGTAATGAACTTGAAGAAGATCGTGTTGCTTCTCAAATTTCGCCCACATCTGGTCGAGAAGCGCCAAGTGGGTTTCGACATTGTGGTGGGTGATGTTGGCCGTTCCCAATTTCTTCAAATTGGTTATTGACCTGGCCATGCGATCATGGATGTGGCGCTGGGAGCTCAGCAAGACGTTTATTTCGTCACTCATGATTTCACTCGCGAATTCTTCTTTCTCAGATTTTCTTCACGCGCACTGAACGCGATGCACTCGGCACTGCGGATGCCGGCGAAAATCCGGCTCGAAGGACCAAAAAATTTATATATATATATATATATATATATAAATATAAAATATATTACATATATATATTATATATTATTAGGTGTTGAAATTAATTCGTAGCGTTTTTAAATGAAAGAATGTTATTTATTTCACATGAGCATTAAAAAATACATTAATGAAAGTACTTCCCATCACTTGTAAAACGCTACGAATTAATTCCAACACCTAATATTATTATTATTATTATCCATAATAACTAATAATTCACATTCAATATTTGTATTTTATTTCATATATATTATATTTCATATACATACCTATATATATATATATATATATATATATATAATATATATATATATATATATATACATGTCTTGAAAACTAACATGGTTATAAATTTAAAAACATATAAAAAGAAGAGCATAAAAAAACCACAGCACAAGCTATAGTTTGTGATATTTAATTATTATTACATTAATTAAAACATTAAATGTTTCGGTCACAATCTGGCCATCTTCAGTAATTCAATAATATTCTTAAAAACGCAGAGTTACATCTAGTTGACATTAAATTCAACAGTCGGGAGTTGTAATTAAATAAACATGTTCTTTTCTATATGAAGATGCTTCATACAATAATGTTACAACGCCAGTTGTCATATCAAGAAAAGTGTAGAACAAGAATTTCCAGATTCTAATTTAAATAAAATTGTATATCATTAATATCTTCTAGTCGGAATATAAAGAAATAGAATCATTACCTGTTTTACAGCAAAAAACTAAACGATGAATCTCAAGTACTTCTTTTGCACAATTAGAATATTGTCGTGATATTATGTGTTGTTATTTGTCCTATCATGTATTTTACCACTATTTATATATCTGAGTCAACAGTTTAGAAAGTTCTAGAATTATTTATTAAAAGAAAGAGAGATCCTTCTTTAGAAGAGGAAAATAAATATCAGGCAAACCTTCCGTGTCACTTTGCTTATTGATACCACTTGTTCGTCTTTTTATATGTATCATTTCCGAAATTCTTCTTTTCATTAACGATTGTTCTATATCTAAAATTCTTATATTATCCCAATCTAATTCATGCATCTCATTCAAACGGTGACGTGAAACCATTGAAATTTCGGGAGAAGGTTTTCTTATATCGGCCTTATGTTCTTTAATCTGAGTTTTTAATTTCCTTTTAGTTTGGCCAACATAAGACGATTCACAGTTTAAACAATTAATTTTATAAACTACTCCGCATTGGTCATCCTTAGGCAAAGAATCCTTTCCTGTTTTAATATTCATTTTATTCATAGGTTTATAAGTTATATTAAAACCATAAACATGTGAAAGTTTTTTGAATTTTTCAAATACTCTGCCCAAGTATGATATCATGAAAAATTTTTTTGAAGTAACGTTAGAATCACATTCATTATTAATTTCTTCGCGATTTTGATCTAAATTAGTTCTATTTTTCAATGTTTTTATTCTATTTTTTATTGTTGAAAATATGAACTTTAAAGGATAACCATTACTTAAAAACGTGTGAATTAATTCAGAGATATTTTTTTCATGAAATTTAGGATGGAATAAAAATAGAATTCTATTAAATTGCCCAATAATTATTCCCCTTTTACGTGCTAACGGATGATTCGAAAAATAGTTTAAATATCTCCCAAAATTGGTAGGTTTTTTATAAATATCGAAGATGATTTCCTTCTTGTCTCATTAATTTAACAGGAAATCTATGCCATTCTATCTAGGAAATTTATGCCATTTTCATCGCCAAAATCAACAGTAAATTTAAGTCTTTCATGAGTTAAACAATTCTAGAATTCCTTCAACCTTTTCTTTATGTACAGCTAACACAATGTCATCCACATAACAAAAATTAAAAGATGAAATAATATTATTCGTGGTAATAATTTCTTGTTCTAAATCTTTTAAAACTATGTTCGCCAGTATGGGGGACAAAGGAGAATCCATTGGCATGCCAAAAATCTGTTTAAATATTTTTTAATCAAATTTAAAAAATGTGGAATTAATTATAATCATAATTGCTTTAATAAACTCATGTAAAGGAATCGAAGTCTTATTTTCAATAAAATTCCACCTACGTTCAATGCTTTTTGATACTAATTCAGTCGGAATATTCGTGTACATGGAGACCACGTCAAATGATATAATCCTAAAATTTTTATCAATTGCTTTACTATTGAGTTTATTTACTAAATCTAAGCTGTTTTTTACATAGCTAAAATTTTTTATATTATTATTGTCAATGATTTCTTTTAAGAAGGTCGCCAGTGGATAAAAAGCACTGTTAATACAACTGACAATTAATCTTAGAGGGTGACCTTCTTTATGAATTTTTGGCATAAGATCTCGAAAGTTCGCCGTCCGAAACATACAATTTTTTGTATAAATTTAAATCAATGTACCCCTTATTTTTCCAATTTTTTAGTAAATTACCAATTTCCATAGTTATTTTATTAGTGGGATCTTTTTTTATTGAATTGTATGTAGTCTGATCATTGAGAATATTATACATTTTTTCTTTGTAACTATCTCGACTCATAATTACAGTGGTATTGCCTTTATCCGCTCTAGTAATTAAAATATCCGGATATCATATATATATATATATATATATATATATATATATATATATATATGAAAAATAAACAGATATGAAAAATAAACAGATAACTATTAAAGCCATCTATTGGAAAAATAATGGATTTCTTTTTACTACACCTAATACTTATTCAATTATATTTTAATAATGCTTTTAAAGCGAGCGCAGCAATATTATCAAACGCGATAATACTATCGATCGTGATGTTGATGGCACATGTAATATGATACGAAAAATGTAGGAAGGAAAAGAACGAATAGATATCGCGAAGACGGAAAGAAAGGATAATTTTAAGCTGAGACACATATATATATATATAAAAAATAAACAGATATTAACCATGTGTCTCAGCTTAAAATTATCCTTTCTTTCCGTCTTCGCGATATCTATTCGTTCTTTTCCTTCCTACATTTTTCATATCATATTACATGTGCCGTCAGCATCACGATCGATAGTATTATCGCGTTTGATAATATTGTTGCGCTCGTTTCAAAAGCATTATTAAAATATAATTGAATAAGTATTAGGTGTAGTAAAAAGAAATCCGTTATTTTTCCAATAGATGGCTTTAGTAGTCTGTATCTCGTCTACGCGTGATACAGATTACTAAAGCCATCTATTAGAAAAATAATGGATTTCTTTTTACTACACCCAATACAATAGAAATAAAAAAATATATATATGTATATGTATATGTATATATTTTTTATATATTGTTTTATTTGTATCTAAGAATAAGTAAAAGGAGTTACATAAGAAGCTGCAATGAGAGAGAAAAAAATCGAAGTATAGAATGCACATGAGTCGCAACGGATGGCATAACGTATCAAGGGCAAATATATGAGATAGAGCGTGCGGCGGCGACGGCGTCTGCAGCGCTGCTCAATATTTCAATGCGTATAATAGTAATATTTGATGGATGCACAACAAAGACAACTTTCTATGAACTTATTATGTCCATCTTTTCGCGGTGACACTTTTGATTTACTTTGTTTCATATACTTCGACTGCCATAGATAAATCCCAGGACAGTCTCGCTACAGCGAAGAATGCTTTTCAGTGGCAATCTTGTCCACGTCTTTTTCGCGCGCGGACATCATGAGTTGTATATATTTAACGGTGGGTGTGTGTAAAAATGAAATTCAGAAAGCTCTATAAATTTGAAAAATAAAATGATGAGGAAGACGAGGATGTCTCTCCCTCATGAGGCCGGCCAAATTGAGAAGAAAGATGTTTCTGTCGGCGAGAATGCTCCCACCGAAGAGGAGAAGGAAAGAATCGAGCATGGACTCGACGAGAGCTTCCCGATTTTTAATTTTGCATCTTGTATGAGTGACGAATTGATCGAGTTCATGCTCGACTTCTCCGATTTAATTGATGAGGTGGAATTATTACACTTTTGTGTAATATACTTTGCTGCGGTGATGCTGAGGAGGAGGCTGATGCGGCAGAGATTGCAAGAAGAGACTATGCGGATGGGGAAGGTGGATGAGGAAGAGAACGATTAGATGGTGGCGGCTGAGGAGGAGGTAGCGGGGGATGGGGATATCAGGCAAGCATTTTGCATTTTCACTTCTTTTTTCTACGCAACATTTGTATATTTTTTACTTCTCTTCTCTATGCGCTCCCTCATCTCCCCTCCCCCACCACCAAGTTTCTCTCGCAACGCCAGCCGCCTGGTGGCAGCCATGTGTCTATATCTCTGACTCAGAACTGCCACTGTTATACTACTACTCTCGTGTATACTAAACCTGTTCAAGATTTCCTGCATGCTCCTTTGAGAAAGGTGTATGCACTGTCTCTCGCGTCGTATCTCGAAGCCCAAACAGGCTTTGCTTCGCCAAGATCTTTTATCATGAATGAGCACCCTAGAGTCTCTTTAATCTTCACCTCTTTCTGTCTATCACAAGAAAAAATTAAAATATCGTCAAGGTATACAAGCACAAAAGTTAGTTTATCTTCGTCAACATAAAGATACGGATCTGCATTCGTGGAAGACATTTCCATAATTTGCAGCGTTCTATCGAGTTCGACGTGCCAACGCCTAGCGGATTGATGTAGTCCATAAAGAGCCTTATTTAGTTTACACACGGTATCCGGGTTTTTGGTCTTTTTCAGCAGGCAGCGAGCTCGTTCAGATACTTCACAGTTCTCCTCTTCGATTTTGATCTTTCTTAGCATTTCGTTTAATAATTTCGGCTTCTCCATAAAATCTCTGTGTTAATTCTTCTATTCAGGTAAGCGGTTTCGACATCAAGTTGTGATATGTTTAAATCGAATCTTGCCAAAGCCACCATTAATCGGAAAAAAAACCGAGACATGCAACGAGGGCAAAGTCTCGAAGAAGTTGATACTAGGACGTTGAGTGAATCCTCTTACTACGATACATGCCTTCCTACGGTTCAAACTTCCATCGGCAGCATATTTGTTCTGTAGTCCTGGCATTTGATCACCTTCTTATCTTTTGGCTTTGCAACGATATAAGTATCATTTTGAATTAAGCTATTGATTTCTGAATATATAGCGTCACGCCATTTTTCCTTTTCTGGTCCAGAAATCGCCCATTGCATTGGAATCTCGTGTGCATTCATCGCAAACTCGATGTCATGTTTTTGAGCTTCATCATCATTTGTATTACTTGAGATCTTGGATTTATGCGCACCGTTCACGACTGGAACTGTGTTGTATATCTTCGTAGGTCTACCCGGTTTGCCAGTCCTAACTATATTCGGTCTTTCGGGAGCGCGTCGTCTTTCAATTGTATCGTTCGCTTGAGTGTCGTTTATTTCACCCTGCTCTTTAACGTCATGCAGTGACGTGTTGAGATCATCTTGTGGAGAGTCTCTTTGTACCGTTGAATTTTTAGGTTCCCTGAAACCTGTGCTCCTTTTTCGGTGTCTCGACTTCTTGGATTGCCTCCAATATTTGCGGATCCTTTTTAATTCCGAATTCATTCGAGAATTTTACATCTCTGGAAATACAGATTTTACGGTATCCATACACGATATACTTTGGACGTCTCAGAATAGTATGAAACTTCCCGACGTCTCTCGGTGTGAACTTTTCCTTGTTCGAAGCTTTATCCAAAATGTACGCTTTGACGCCAAACTTTTGCAAGTAACTGACATTCGGACGCTTGCGTGTTCACATTTCGTAAGGAGTCTTCTTATCCAGGATTCTTGTCACGCAGCGATTTCTTATATGATTTGCTGTGGTCTACTGCCTCGGACCAAAAAGATTTTGGAAGTCCCGATTCATTTATCATACACTGTGCAGATTTGATGAATGTTCTGTTTTTACGTTCTGCGATGCCGTTTTGCTAAGGCGTATAAGGTGTGGACGTCAAATCCTGAATTGTTTGAGCATGTTATCCATAATCACATTACAGAATTTCTTTTCCTTATCTGAAGCATTTTGATTCTTTTTCCGGTTTGAATCTTGACATAATTTTTGTACTCCAAGAACTTTATACTAATCCTGACTTGTTTTTGAGAAAATAAACTTCTCCAGCGGCTGTAATAATCGTCCATGAATGTGAGAATATAACCTCCCTGCAATTCAGTTCGCATGAGTCCACAGATCCGTATGCACAATTTCGAGCGGACAGGATGTACGCTTTCCACCTTTCAGAAATGGGAGATTCATTATCTATGGCGCAAGTGTTGCATTCAGGAAGTATGTCGTTTGCTTCAAATTTAAGACCATCTTTTTATTCTGCATGATTAGCATGTCTCTTCAATTAAGACTACTTAACCTTCGATGCCATTCTTTCATATCGTTCGATTTGTTCATTGAGATAATACATATACCCAGTGAGAAAGCTAATATCAAATCGATATCAATACCATCAAAATACATCGACGCGATGCATGCATATGGCGCATCTCATTGAAACATCGATGGCTTTAAAAATTTCGATTTCTTTTCGACGTTGAAATAATTATATTTTCAACTGTATGTACAATGGTAAAAGTTTCTGGCCAGTGACATTTGGTACTTTTAATTTATAAAAAGAAACCTGATAAAATTTTAATCATTATCAGTCGATATAATGATTAAATATTTATCAGATTTTTTCAAATAAATTAAAGTACAAATTGTCACTGACCAGAAAATTTTTTTTTAGGGTATTATTATTATACAGGAATGTGCATCCGCCATATTGACTCCTAATCAGTGCGGGAAGATTCCAGCCAAGCAAAGATGTCGTAAAGACTGTATTCCGAGGATGCCAGGCCAGGAGCCAATATATGGCGGATGCACATTCCCACCTAATATAATACCTTAGTTTTTTTAAGCAATTTTTTGAGAAGCAGTCTTTGTTATATATATATATTTATTAACGCGGCAATGTATACATATATATATATATATATATGTGTGTGTGTATATATATATATATATCGCGGAGACTTGCGGTTATTAGCACATGTTAAGTTAGATTTGTAGTTTTTGTGATTGCAGAAAGAGTGGGTTCAGTATATTGTTCATTCATTTGATCGATATCCAACATCATGAGAGACCTGTAAGTATAATTTATATACTGCTTGTATAAAATATTTTTGTCTATATTTCATTACAAAATATCTCAAATAATATAGGATTATAAAATTGAGGTTAATTTATTAATTGATGCTTGTAAAAAGTCGTAGAGGAGAATTGCTGAGAATTTAAGATACATCCTATATAGTATAATAAAACTTACAGTTATTAATTCAATTACAAATTAATAGGACTGTATTCAATCAAATGTGTTGACAATTACGCTGTTCTAATTTGTGGTTGATATTGGATTCATAACAACAATACGGTTAATAAGATGCCTCAGGGAAATCAATACAGAAATTTATGTATACATCGCGAGGATATTCGGCCTGTGTAATATTTTAGCTTTATTCGTATAGATATAGATTGAATAAGTATATTCGATCGTGTGTATCACAGACAAATCCGAAAACTGACAAACTAGAATTTCTGTATTCATTTCTTCTCGAATAATCATTAGTAAAAACGATTTTTCAGTTAAACAAATTATTTATATTTTGTTATATGTTATTATATGTTTATATTTATTATGTTTGAAGATAAACATCCAATCAAACACCTATTCAAACGAATTATGAATCGTAGAGTGGAGAAGGCTGCTAAACAAATTCGTTTAGATTTAATGTCTATTGTAAATAACCGATACAATCAAAGCGATTCAAATCAAGATGATGACAGCAGTGATTATCAGAATAACGATAATAGTATAAATTTAGGAATAGAAGAGGGAAGTGAAAACTTTAATATTTTACATGAGAGAGATTTGAGTAATGAAGTTGAGTCTGAAAACATAATGGACATAAATGACAATAATGAATCAAATAATAGTAACAATATCATAGTTCTGATGAATATTCAAGCTCTCATGAGTCAAATAATTCTGAAAGTAACAGTAACAGTGATGAAGAGGAAGAACGTTTACTTAGTTTGCTAACAAAAATGAAAGAAACCAGTATATCGTTCGAATTTTGCGTGAATGGATTCAGGAAGGAAGTATTATGTCAATGCGGAAGCTTAATTCTTTACTTGCAAAATTGCATCATGTGTTTTCTAATGTACCACGTAGTTACAAGACACTCTTACAAACTCCAAATCAAATTGATATAAATCAAGTTAATGGAGGTGAACTGTGGTATAAAGGAATTGCTTTTAATTTAGACTTAATGAATTTGGAGGAATATCTACAAATTAATAAAATTTTAATTGATATCAACATTGATGGTTTCCCTTTGTTTAAAAGTAGTTCAAAAAATTTTGGCCCATCTTTGGAAAACTTGTAAGATCAAAAAATGAACCATTTATTATAGCCATTTTTAAAGAAAATAAAGTTATGGATGATTTGCTCAATGATTTTGTGACAGAGGTGACTGTTTTAAATGGATATGTACGAAATGGTACGAGTTACAGATTCTCAATTAGACATTATATTTTGGATGCGTCTGCTCGATCTAAAGTTAAATGCTGCATTGAAGATGGTTATTGTGCTTGTGAGAAATGTAAAGTAATTGGAGAATATATTGATAATAGGATGATTTATTTACAACTTGATGAAGTTCTCAGAACAGATCAGTTCTTCTTTAATCAGGAGCAACCTTATCATCACATAAGCGATTGGTTCACGATTGGAAGTAATTGGAACTGGCTTAGTTTCCCAGTTCCGTTGGAATAGTCTTCATTTAGTTTACCTTAGTGTTTTTAAACGCTTAATTCTTGCTTGGAAAAAATAGAACGGTCCCTGGAAGTTACACCGCAATACAATAAAAAAATATATCTCGTAAATTGTTGATACTAAAAGATTCTTGCCCTTGAGATTTCAATAGACCGCCAAGGATCTTAGAAGATCTTCCTTTTTACAAAGGAATAGAACGGATATTGCTATATGATGGAATATTGATCTTTAGAGATTCTGTGGCAGATGAAGTTTACAAACATTTTTTACTTTTGCACTGTGCAATTTACATTTTGAGCAGTCCATCTTTGATGAAAATTTATTGTGACTATGCTAATGAATTATTAAGGACATTTGTTTCCCACTCCGCTGCTATTTATGAACAGAAATTTGTTGTTTACAATATACACTCGTTGTGTCATCTTGCCAATGAAAATTCATGGAAAGTTGGATGACTTCAGCGTATTCCAGTTTGAGAACAAATTACAATCCATCAAAGCATCATTGCGATCTGATTACAAACCTTTGAAACAAGCAGCTTTTCGTGATTTGGAGAAAGGGAAGATTAATGTTGTGTTAGAGAATGGAGAAAATTTAGTTGAGCTTTCTTGAAGACCTAAAGAGCATATTCAAATCAATGAAACGGATAGGACTCAGTTCACGAGAATCCATATTAATAACATATATTTATATTTCAATGTAATGAGAAAGATTCATATTTTAAAACGTGTAATAATATTGTTGCAATTCTTCAAAATATTGTGGAAGCACAAGGTGAAATATACTTTATTTCATTTTCTTTTTTTATTGCTGTGGATGTGTACAAATATCCTTTACCTTCTTCTTATCTTGGAATTATCAAAGTTTCAAATCAGAACATGGAAAGACAATGTTTTCCTTTCACTCAAATTAAATGCTAGCTCATGCATGATGGTGATGCTTATGTGTGTGTGTGCTTCTGTTGCATAGTATACCCTTATTCAAGTAGATCCTTATACAGGCCTATTACTTTTTCTGTAAGTAATTAAGAACTGTAAGTGTAATTTTCTTCTGCGACTATTCTAAATAATATTTTTTCTAAATAATATTTTGCATGTTATATGTGTATATGAATATTTATATGTGTTATATGAATATTTATATGTGTTACATGAATATTTTTGTTTTTATTTGTCGATTAGTTTTATTTTGACATTTAAGTTACATTTCTATCCAAGAAGATAATTTTTCTAGATGAAAACTATAAAGAAATCAGGAATGAGGGGGTTTATATCAAAATTTTACATTATATTCTTTTTTAACACATCCTGCTTGTTTTGTGGATATATAACTTTGCATATATAACATAACATAAATGTTTGAAAATGTACTTAAATCTGTGTTTTTTATCAGAAAAATATAATTTTTATTTGTATGGGTAACTTATACTGATATTTGATTTTTATTACTTATTGATGACTTTTATTGATATGTTGGTTGAAGATTAAAAAAAATTGTCATTGAATCATATTGTCTTCAACATTTATATAATATCTGTTTTATTATTTTAGTTTATCGTGTTCAAATTTTTAAGTGATGATGGAACTGAACCAGAAGATGTATTTTATGATATAGGACTTGAAAAATAGATAATATCAGATATTGATGACAAAATGATTGCAAAAATTAATTGGCCACTATTTAATCCATCTAGCTTTATGAAAAAAGAATCAAAGTTGAATTTAGATTGGTCAGAAAAATTTATCAAAGTTAAAAGATTTTAGGCAAATATTATTGTCAGTCTCTTAGTTTCATTATGCATATGTACATACATCTCACATTAACATTTTTTATTAATTATAGAAAATGAAAAGAAATCTTTTAATTTATTTATTACTTAATTTGTTAGTTATGATTAATGTATCGATGTTACTAAAAATCTTCGAATTGTGATGAATAAAAAAGATTTTATCTTTCGACAGAATTATTTAATGAAAAGTTAAAGAAAGAATTTTAACTTAATTATTCTTTAATTATATTATATTCATATTCAATGTAGAAAATAAAAATTATTCTAATATATGTTCGATAGCACACATACATATTTAATTTATTATTTCATAAAACATTAAATATATATTTAATATAATGACTTTTTTAAATATTAAAAAAAATTTATATTTTTTTTATTTATATAAAAAATAAATATGTAAATAAAAATATTAATCATTTAATATGTACAAATATTGATGTTTAATATGTAAGAAATATAAACTATTTTTTATTATTTTGAAACTCATACCTTCATAATTGAAATAATTTTCGTTTATTTTCTGTTATTAAAAGTTTTATATTTTTTGTAGGTGATCTTGTGTATAAACCAACATACTTTTATGACTCATTATTTTATTTTCTGTTGCAGTTACTTATACTGATGTTGCAAATGCTTGTAAAAGTACATAAATGATTCGAATTATGAAACAGATAAGCAATTGGGGAGAGGTATGAGAAAAAAAAGAAGAGTCTACTTGGATTCGGAGTCATCAGACAAGGAGTCGAAAAATAATTTAAACTAAAATAGCAAGAAAGAAAAAAGAATCAAGAACTGTTCAAATAACTCTATTACTTCGAAGAAAATTTCAGATAACTCTAGAACATCAATCAAAAGTTTAACTCCTCCTTCTGTTCCATCATTTTCAAAAAGATTTGCTGTATCACCTAATAAGACAATATTATAAATCTCAATCCTCAAAACAGCCTACTTTTTTGATTTCTATTACTAAATATTCTACTACTCAAGAATCGCAAATTTTGTCCAAAAAGTAATTTCGCAAAACGAACAGGAAAATGAAGAAAAGAAAAGACAAGTATTTCAGAAATTAAAATAACTAAAACGAGATAAACAAAAATTTAAAGATACGAAAGAATAATTCGAGAAAGAAATTTTCCTTTTCTATCAAAAAGACTATCTCAGAAAAAGAAGAAAATGATGTGAAAGAATCGCCAAACTTACTGTATATTCCATCTAAAAATCTTCTAATAGCTAACAAAAAATGTAATTTGACCGATACTAATGATCTCACCTTCTGTCCATGATTAGAATTTAACATCAACTGAGTTGCGTACATCTAGTCCCGTCTGTAGCTATACTTCTCATAAGTTCAGTCATTCTGTAGGAATTTATTTGGAAGTCGAGAATACATAGAGTCTCACACTTGTCCAGTGTTTCAGAAATCAATGAAAATTAGTCCTTTTCAACGGAAGTATGCTCAATCATTCTTCAGGATGTCCGCAAAGGAGGCCCCCAAGCGCCTATCGCTCAAAAGACACTGCTCGGCTGGATCTTATCGGGAGGTTGCGACCAAGTAACCAACTCAGCACAACGCCTCTCGCTTCAGTGCACCGCTGATTATGAGCTGGCCGACCTTGTGCACCGCTTCTGGGAGCAGGAACGAGAGGTGCCTGCTCCCGTCGCATTCACGCCATAAGAGCAGCTATGCGAGGACATCTTCGCGCTGCAGCACCAACGCACTGCCGAAGGACGATACATCGTGCGACTACCTTTCGCATCTCCGCCGACGACGCTGATCGATACGAGAAGATCTGCTGAACGACTCTTAGTCGCCATGGAGCGACGATGTGAAAGAGACGCACGATTCGGCGATCTCTACCGAGCCTTCCTGAAGGATTACGAGGACCAAGGTCACATGGAATTGGCGCCAGAACCTCCAAATTCCAGTGAAGATCGGTGCTACCTTCCGCATCACGGCGTCCTTCGTGAATCCAGCATCACGACCAAACTGAGGGTCGTCTTTAACGGATCGCAGCGTACGAGGTCAGGTGAGTCACTTAACAATCATCTGCTGGTGGGGGCTAACCTGCTGCCACCCCTCGCGAACGTACTTCTGCGGTGGCGGTGGCACCGATACGCGCTGGTGGCCGACATCGAGAAGATGTATCGGCAGATTCTTGTGCACCCCGACGATCAGAGGTATCAGTGCATACTTTGGCGCCACAGCATCGACGAACCGATACGCGAGTTCACCCTGAAAACGGTCACTTACGGTCTCGCTTGCGCGCCATTTCTCGCCATTCGCACGCTGCGTCAACTCGCCGATGACGACGGACCGCGTTTTCCTCGAGGCGCGAGTGCTTTACAACACGACTGCTACGTCGACGATGTCGTAACCGGAGCGCACGATAAAGACGATGCTATCGCGCTCCAAGTCGAGCTCCGCAACCTCTGGCGGACGGGTTCTCTCTCCGAAAGTGGGCCGCCAACTGTCAGGAACTTCTTCGTAACATTCCGCCTGAGTTCTGCCTCACCAAAGACTCGCGGTCGTGGGAACAAGAGAACCACTCAACGCTGGGATTGCGCTGGTATCCAACCAGGGACGAATTCGCCTTCTCTGTTCCTCCTCGCACCGTCGTCGCGTTCACCAAGAGAAGTCTGCTGTCAGAGACCGCTCGACTCTTCGACCCGCTCGGATGGCTGGCCCCAGTAACCATTCGAGCTAAAATTCTGATTCAGTCGGCCTGGCTGCAACAGCTAGAGTGGGACACACCATTGCCGTCAACCATCTCTGAAAAGTGGAAGCGACTCTGGGAAGAACTTCCACTGCTTGAGGAGCTCAGAGTCGGCCGCTGGCTCGGCACTGGCGACACGAGCTCTCAACTCGAATTGCACGGCTTCGCAGACGCGTCCGAAAGAGGTTACGCCGCCGTGGTGTACCTCCGCATCACCACAAACAAGCAAACAAAGACTCTATTATTGACAGCCAAAAGCAAGGTCGCGCCGATCAAACTGGTCTCGCTCCCGCGACTCGAACTCTGCGCCGCCGCCTTGCTTTCATGTGTACTCGTGCACGCGCGCTCCGTGCTAAACCTAGCAACAACGCCAGTGATCTTGTGGTCAGACTCCAAGGTCACACTACACTGGATTCGAGGTTACGCCTCCCGCTGGAAAACATATGTGGCCAACAGAGTGTCACAAATCCAGCAGCAACTTCCAGAGGCTCAATGGCGTCACGTCCCGGGCAAGGACAATCCCGCCGACTGTGCCTCCCGGGGACTAACACCACGCGAGCTCCTCAGCCATCCCTTGTGGTGGAGGGGTCCCGCATGGTTGTGCGGAAATCCGACGCAATGGCCAAGCATCAATCTGGAGCCCATCCAGGACGTACCGGAGCAACGGGCCACAACACTCGCAGCAGTCGTCAGGAGCAACCACGAGCCGGAAGAACTGCTCAGATTCTCGTCGCTTCACCAGTTGCTCAGAGTGACTTCCTGGTGCTTGCGTTGGCGTCACCGCAGTCTCTCAGTCGGATCCGTGGAGAATGAGCTCCAAGGGTCAGCGCTTCTCCCAGCCGAACTCGACGCAGCTCTCCTTCAATGGATTCGCTTAGTGCAGTCACGTCATTATCCGGAGGAGATGATTGCGCTCGAAAACAAACGCGATCTTGCCAGATCCAGCCATCTGCGAACCCTCAGCCCGTACATAGACGAAAACGGAGTTCTGCGAGTTGGAGGGCGCCTCAAGCACGCAGCGCTGTCGTTCGACGAGCGACATCCGATCATCGTGCCTCCAAGGTCATGGCTCACTCGCCTGCTAGTGGAAGCCTACCATCGTCGTACTCTCCACGGAGGAGTTCAGATGACCCTGGGATTGCTTCGCCTCCGCTTCTGGATTCCACAAGGTCGAGTAGTGGTCAAGCGATGGCTGCACCAGTGCGTAATCTGCACTCGGTGGAGGGCTGTCACTCCGCAACCAAAAATGGGGAACCTTCCTCCAGGGAGAGTGACGCCGGCACGACCATTTCTTCACGTGGGCATCGACTACGCCGGGCCTATCTTCATCAGGACGAGCAAAGGACGTGGGCACAGCGCTCACAAAGCGTTCATCGCCGTATTTATTTGTTTTAGCTCCAAGGCCGTTCATCTCGAGGCTGTTTCAGCTTACACCACCGACGCCTTCCTGGCTGCTCTCCGTCGATTCACATCTCGCCGAGGACTGTACTCGGACATATACTCTGATTGCGGCACCAATTTTTTGGGCGCCGACCGGCAACTTCGAGAGATGCTTCGAGCCTCCTCGGCAGAAGGACAAAAGATCGCACACGTAGCTACATCGGAGGGGATCCATTGGCATTTCAATCCTCCTTCGGCACCTCATTTTGGTGGACTCTGGGAGGCGGCCATGAAATCGGCTAAGTATCACCTGCGCCGAACCATCGGCGAAACCAGGCTCACCTTCGAGGAAATGAGCACCCTGCTCGCACAAGTGGAGGCATGCCTGAACTCAAGGCCCATGTATGCACTCTCAGACGACTCCGACGACCTCACGGCTCTGACACCAGGTCACCTGCTCATCAGGGCACCACTGCTGGCCATTCCTGAGCCGTCCTTGTCGGACGAACAGGAGAATTTGCTTTCCAGGTGGCAACTTATTCAGCGAATGCGAGACCACTTCTGGCAGAGATGGTCACGCGTGTACTTACACACTCTGGCTACCAGACCGAAATGGACCAAGGACGCTTTACCACCACGCCTTGGATCGCTATGCATCATTCGCTCCGAGCTCTCGCCGCCAAATAAGTGGCCTCTGGCGCGAATCACGCAGCTACATCCTGGAGACGACGGCGTAGTGCGGGTGGTCACAGTCAAAACCGCCTCATTCGAATTAACTCGTCCTTTGGTCAAATTAGTTTTATTGCCAGAAGAGGCTAATGCGTTTATCTCGCACGCTAATGCGACAAATGTAAAGAAGAGCTTGAATTGATCGCGCGTATTTTCGTGAATCATTCTTTCAATGTTATTTGTCATATAACTCTCGTTTACGGTTCAAGTTCTTCCACGAATTCATTGTATTGTATCGCTTGTTGTGTTTTCGCGTTTACTGTTTTTTTTTGTAATCTCTATACGTAACCTTATACACATATCGTCACGGAGATGACGAGGCGGGATGTTCGAGATCGGTAATTCGAAAGAAAGGCAAGAATTCTTTCAGTCGACCGACATTAGTTGTCATTGAACGCATGCATAAATTGAGCTCGTGATTTCATCTCGAGCATGATCTTAATCCTCGTTAAAATCATCGAATTCATCGTTCTTTGTTCTTTTTAAAAACAATTCGTTACACGCAAACAAGCTGTCGTTACCGGCAACGGACAATCGAAAGTTCTAGAACGATTCAATTCGCGCACGCGAGCGCCGCGCTCCGACGAATACGTCACGCGCTGTCACCAATCCCACGCACGGATTTTCTGCCGCGCATGACTGTTACGTTGAACGTCGCTAGAAAAGAATTCAAAGCGCCAATCAATTCTGTACACCTAATGCCACGTAATAATTACGATTGTGGCAAATTTTTATTGGATTTTTCCCAAAAGGGAAAGCTCAGGCCGAAAGCAATAAATGCTTCGATCTCGCCGTCCTCCTTCTTACTTCCAAAAAGTTCTTAGAGTTCTTAGAGTCATAATCTCGCTTCGTAAAATCGCCGTGCTAACCGTTTAGTGAAATCGCTATAAACCGAATCTTTCGAGAAGTGCCGAGGAAAATCGCCGAGATTTTCCATCACCGCGATTCCAAACTCAATTTGGAAAAGGTGACCGCATTTAATATTCTGTTAATCTAATATTTAATTAATTATATTTTTTGACTTTGTAACTGAATATATTAAAGAAATTCTTTTGTTAAATTGCAAAGAAACTGAGTTCTCTTTACTGTCGTGCATCATACCAGCCGTGCGCCGAACTCTCACTCGAATTTTTCCGCGCGGTGCACTCTCGCACATGGCGAATATATACTCGTAAATATGAGAAAGATAAATTTTTTAGTATCAATAAGTATTCGAAATCGTGGACGCGATCGAATCAAAATCGACCTTTAAATTGATATAATTTTGACAAAATGTTTTCGATGTCAAATCGATATTGATTCGAAATATAATTTCTCACTGGGCAGTGTCATGTCCGTCATGCAAGATGTAGAAGAGGTTACCCACATCTGCTGTTATTTTTACATTTCCGGATAGGTCTTGTATGTAAGTTTGATTCTCGATAAACAAAACCTGGTGTTTCTTATCAACGATTTTAGCGACAGATAAAAGATTTGTGCGCAATGTTGGTACATAAAATGTATTTTGTAAAGTAATAGACTTGTCTTGCTTACCATTAGAAAAAATTATTCACACATCATTTTTGGCAGTTGCCGATGCAGTAGCATCGCTTGCCAGATTTACGCCACTGTCGATTTTTTGTGAGTTTCTTGAATAGGGCGGACTACTTACAGAGATGTGACGTGCAATCGCTATCAATAGTTACATCATTTTAGATCTGAAGCGTTATATGTCGATTCCGCGGTCGCATTTTCATTTACATAAAACAGCTCCTCTGTGGTATCAGCATTTCGACTTTAATTTGTGGTAGCAGTCCTCGGTCTTATGTCCCTTTCTCTTGCAGTAGCCGCATTTGTACTTTGCAGGTGGTTTAGATAAAGTTTCGTCCTTGTTAGTTTATTCATACTCGTGCCACTTACTCTTTTTTCTGGTTCGTTGTTGCTTAGAGAATAAGGCGCTGGATTCACTTTCCTTATGGACTTGGCTATCGTGTTCCTCGATGATTTTTATTATGTGAGCTTCTATGTCAGATAAATTATCTCGTGATTTGATAGCGCAACAGAAATTATCAAAACTACTGGGCAAGCTGTGAAGAAGCATTAGTGACAGTAAATAATCTATTTGATATCTATTTCTAAGGTATTTAACTTATCGACTATATCCATAAATTTTGATAAATAATCTCTGATATCATCACCTTTGCATTCTCTCTAAAAGTAGCTGTTCCAAAAGAATGGCCTTTCTCATTAGTCTTTGTGATACGTATACCGATTTAAGCTTATCCTACACTTCTTTGAAGATTTCGCAAGTATTTAAGTTGCTCTGATTACTCATCGATAAAATCAGGTCTGAGTTTGCCTTTCTACCCTGAACCATCCAAGCGTTGAAGGCTGCTTGGAATACAGCAAGAGTGTCGCCCGTGCCAGTTACAATTGATTTGGAAATGTCACCATTGACAGCCACGAGTCGTTCTTCATAAGGAGGGTCTCGATTTGAATTCTCCACGTATCACAATTGTGTTTTGTCAAAAATTCGATACGTATGGAGTTAACGATGTTCGTTATTGCCATAGCGGAATTTTGTTCTATAAAATGGCATTTATGCGATCTGCATGTATCGTGTGGTGAAAAAATAATAGAGATAGAAAGCTCATGTATCATTTTCACGTTGAATCTTTCTCTTTATAATTGTATCAGTGGTTTTTGGAATAATCGTTCGGTACAAACGATGTTTTTGCCGCCTTTAGCTCATGTGTATATCGCAACAGAATATCCTGTTCTCATTTAATTTTTGTGTTTTGACGTTTGTTACTCATAAATTTTTTGGGTCCATAACGCAATATACTAGGATACTTAGCGTGTTAGGCATGAGTGAATAACATAAGATCTATCGAGCAATTAAACTTTAATAGGAACGTGGATTAGTACAATATATTCAGAACGAATGTTCATAATAGTACGATATATATATATATATATATATATATATATATTCTCTTAAGACGTCATGTTAGTGAGCGTTTTCGTACGATGTAGAATATAATGACATGAAAAATAAAAAATGAGAACTATTGTGGGTTGGCACTGAGGGCGCAGCGAGCAATAACAAAACTATTAAGTCAATGAAGACAATAACTGATTATCTCTAACAGACAGATTAAGCATTTTGCCGCCCTAGGCACTAACGTCTAGTCGCCCCCATGTGGCTTCATTAATTTATAAATTTGATAAAAGGGAAAATGGATAAAAAAAAATGATTTATATCTTCGCATTAGCTGGTAAAACATTTAATAATCCTTAATAAGTAATATAAATATAATACATTTCTAACTGTATATTTAAAATATCTGATAAAAAAATTCGGTATAAAAATATTAGATATTAACAATAAATTAAAAATTTATTTCAAGTATGTGAAAATTTTCTGTCTAGAATGTTGTTCAGGATCATGTCCTGAATAACATTTATCAAGATTAAAGCCATTGGAAATTATTCTTTTTATTTTCATTTTTTTGCATTAAAAATTCATTTTTATGTAAAAATGAAAAAAAGAAGTACAACCTCCAATAGCTTTGATCTTGACAAATGTTATCCAGGACATAATCCTTAACAATATTCAAGAGATTTTAGCTGTCAGTCGGATACCTTGCGTAATGCTAATGCCGCCGGTACTGTAACTTTCTTTATAACTCGACAAATACTTAACGAAAAGTAACTTTATTGTAATATTTTGAAAAATTCTTGACACCAGGATTATTCTGGAATAAAAAATGGGGTTCCATTTAAAAAAATTGCCCTTGATTTTGTGACGCCATTTAAGATCAAATCGATATGATCAATAAAGATTTTTTAAACTCTATAATTTTTGTTTAAAATATTTTTTTCAAGAATGCTTAGTTTAGCCAAAATATTAAGGGGTTTCCACTTTTGACAGACCCTGTATACAAGGTATATCAGAGTAGTTGGATCAATTTTTTATCCTATGAGAAAATTATCGATTACACACCTAATTATTGACTTAGGAATCTCTTACATTAGGAAACTGGAAAAATGATAATTTTTTATAATTTTTTTTCAAAAGGAAGACTAATATTTATTGTTTTAAAAATTTTTTTGCACGTTTTAATATAACTATTGTAGAGTACGTACAAATTTTTATGTGAAAAAAAGTAAATTATAAATAATAAAAATATAAACATTTTGGCGCCTCGCCATGACGTTATCATTTTGTAAAAATTACACCTTAGCTGTAATTTTTACCAGAAACAAAAAATTAAGAAATACATTTAGTCAGTACAGTTTTTCATCCTAAATGAACCTAAAAAACTAAAAAAAATATATAAAAAAGTTTATGTGACTTTGAAAAAAAATTAATTACGATTCTCACTAGGTAGCAGCCATTTTTATGCAAAAAATTGTTGATATTGATTTTTATTTAATTTTTTAAGTTCATCATAAATGGTTGACTATTAGTTAATTAACGAGCCTTATAAAAAAATTTTTATCAATTTTAGTCAAATACTTTTTTATCAATTTTAGTCAAATACTTTTTTTTCATTCGTGTACACAAAATTAAAGAAAATGCAAAAAACATTTCGAGGTAAAGTTTTAGTTCTTGAGTATTTACACTCGAAGGCTAATTTGTTATTCTAAGGATGTACAATAATTCAGCTTTCTCATGGAATTCATTTTGTGCAATTTGAGTAATTCTGGGAGCTACTCGGGCTTCTCTCGTGCTACTAACAAAGAAACCGACCCTACCGATTTTAAGAACATTCTCACGTTACTTCTTAGTCGATAGACAATTTATTCATAATAATATGTAAAATAATTAAAATAATGGAATAAAAAGATTACTAATAATATTTTATGTCATTATACATAATTATTGTTAATTTTATATGTTACTAAATATTTTCAAAATGACACAATAAAAATTGTAAGATGCTCATTTGATGTATACGCATCCATTTGACATATATTGTTATGCCCGTGCCGTGCCGTGCCGACACCGTAGTTTGCCGCTCGTAAAGTTCCAAAGATCGCGTTGCCCAGCAACGAGCTGCTCTGTTATTAAACAAGATCGGCAGATTTGGATGTGAACCGTCGCTGCGCTCGGACGTGTCTCTCAATCCTCTGATTTTTTCACCGTTCGTGTGCTCTGAGTTTACTGTGACCGTGTTCTGTGTCTATTTCAAATAAACTTTCTTTTTCTTCTTTCTACAATATTATATCTGTTGTTCATTTCTACGGGCGGGAGTGCGTGAACGCGAGAACGCAAGAACATCTCTGTGAGCCGGACGCCCGGACATAACAATATTCTAGCTTCTTTTAATGAAAAATATAAATTTCTTATAAATTGTACGGTTAATTTAAATGAAACTTTACGAAGAAAACAAAGTGTTTACTTTATAATTATAACAGTTTTTTAATTGCTATCTTATACGCAAGTGTAAAATCAATCAATTTAAAAGAGAATAACTACAGAATAAGGTTATACCTTCAACTTGTAATGTAAAATTTTATAAATTTAGAATTAAATATCTTCAAAATGATACGGTAAAAGTCAATGAAACTTTTTTCTAAATATTATTGATATTATTAACTTTTGTATTACATGTATATTATAGACTTGTCTTACATTCCATCAAATGTGAGAACCTCCTTAATGAGCTTTGGATATGTTGTAGAGCATGAGAAAAAATATTAGACCCACATCTTATTACGTCTTGCCGTCTGTACAAACGGAATTTTTCTTTTCTTCTACCTCTCTTATTCTATGCTGACTTGCTTTTGTTAATTAATTTCACATTGTCCATTTAAAATATTCTTGTTAAACAAAAGGTAGTATAAAAGAAGGCAAAGAGCCAATAACATATAAAAGAATTTTAATTTAAATAAGCAAAATTAATACAAAACAATTAAAATAAAATAAAACAAACGTTTCAACTCCAATCGAGTCATTTTCAATGCAATTTTACAATAATATAAACATTATTCTAAATTAAAAATTCGTACATAATCTTAATATTCTTACAATTCCTTAATATAAAATTTTTTCTTTCTGTGTAATACGCTGCGAATCATTTTTATCAACAATTAACAAAGTCATAAAAAAATTCTGGAAAAGTAACCGTAAATAAAAAAAATTAATATTAATCACATAAAAATTAGTAATATGATAATGTACCTTAGTAAATCTGTTAAGAGTCTAATAATACACAACGAGAAAAAAATGTAAAATGTGGTCCATTTCATGGTACAATAAAATAGTCTTTTTAATTTAATAAGTTATTATAAGCAAATTCGCAAAGGTAACAAGCATTTGACTTACACGATGTCAAAAAACGAAATGTCAAGCAGAAAAACATTATCGAGAAAACATTATCGAAAAACGGAAAAATAGGGGGAAAAGGAAAGAAGATGTTAGAAAGGAGAAAGAGAATGTATAATGTCAGAGTACAAATCCGGCAAAGACTCCATGTCATTTTGTCTATTAATCCCATGCTTCTGTTTTTTAATATGGACCATTTCAGATATCAACCTTTTATTATATGAAGGCTCTATATCTAATATTTCCACTTTATCCCATTTAAAATTATGATTCTCCTCAATACGATGGTTGGAAATCACTGATGGAGATTTTGAACTTATATTGATATCAGAAACATGCAATCTGGTCTTTAATTGTCTTTTAGTTTGGCCAACGTAACTGGCATCACAATCCTCGCAAGATATTCTGTAGACATTTTGATTCTGAACGTGTTCTAAATCATCCTTTCCTCTCCTTATGAAATTTCTTAATGTTAGGAATAGTAAAAGCCAATTTACAATTAAACATATTAACAATAGGTATAAATCTTTCGAATATCGTATTAATATATGGAATCGTAAAAAATTTTTTCTCAGTGTCATCCTTATTCTTCTTCAAATTATTAATCTTATTAATGTGATATTTGATTCTATTATGAATAATCGAAAAAATAAAATGTAACGGATACTCATTCTGTAAAAAAATTTTAATAGCGTCAATCAAATTTTGTTGGAATTTCGGATGACACAAACAAAAAATCTTATCCACGACTCCATAAATTACATCTCTTTTATGACAAAGTGGATGGTGTGAATGGAAATTAACAAATCTGCCGGAAAAGGTTGCTTTATAGTATATATCAAAAATGAGATTCCGTTCTTCAATAATCAACATCGTATCTAAAAAACTTATTTTTTCCATCAAGGCCAAGGTCTCCATGGTGAACTGCAATCTAGTGTGTAACGAATTAAAAATATCCAAAATATCACAAACATTCTCAGACGGAGCGGCTAAGATAATATCATCAACGTATCGATAATAAAATAGCAGTCGACAAGGCAATATTCCAATAGCCATTTTTCAAAGTCCTGCATAACCATATTTGCAACAACAGGTGACAAAGGTGAACCCATGGGGATCCCAAATATTTGCTTGTATATTTTTTTATTAAAAATAAAAACCGTCGAATTTAAAACCATCCGAAAGGCAATCAAAAATTTGTCCAAAAGAATTTTAGTCTTCTTGGATATGGCATCCCATCTTACAACCACACTATCAGATGCCAACCAGATTCTATTTTGGTTTTCTTGAATGTGGTATCTCTATTTACTAATATATCTATAGATTGTGTCAGCATAGCGCACTCACGATTGTGGATAGACGCGTTGGCATATTTGCAGCAATTGAGTCGGCAAATGCATATGCGCAGCATGCTTTGCCGACCACATTGCGACATGATTTGCCGTCACAATACTAGCAAGCATTGTCGGATTTATGTAGTAATAACGACAGGGAAAAAATACGTACATATATATATATATATATATATATATATATATATATATAGTATATATATATATATATATATATATATAGTATATATATATATATATATATATATATATATAGTATATATATATATATATACAGGGTGTCATGAATATACGACCCCACCTGTACCATTTTGTAATGCTCGTAATAATTAACGAGATATTAACGTTTAAAAATAGCCGAATACGCGCGTCCGTTCGACTTACTATTGTCAAAGGTACGGCCCATCGAGCACACGACGCGCGGGTCGCGAGGAGCGGGTATGGCCTAGCAGGCGCGCCGCGCCGTTTGAGCTTAAATGCTCGCTACGGTAAGCCCCGCTCCTCGCGGCCCGCGCGCTCGGTGAGCCATACTTTCGGCAATAATCTTGTCTTGATTTTGAAGTCGTTGCTTTGACGACCTCAACGCTTCGTTGGGCCTAATGGCCTCCTTGAATATTAGTTTGTGTTAATATATATATATGTGTTTTATATATATATATATATACATATAGGATGCATCACCAAAATTTGGATAAATAGAATAATTTCTTTAAACAAAATGTTTTTAATGAAAAATTAAATATTACAAAAAATCCTCTTACATGGCATTTGGGGACACAATTATTCGATATATCCCCCATTAGTTTGAATGACGGCCTCTATTGTCGGTCTGAAGCAGTTCACATGCACATTGTAATGTAGCACTGTCTATGCCGACGAATGCTACCTCAATAGCGATTCTTAATGACGTCACATTGAGATGCCGAGACCTGTTTGTGACCTTTTAACTACGCTCCATACGTACTAGTCCAAAGAATTTAAATCTGGGTTGTTGAGAGGCCAGAATTGCTTGGACCAAAACGTATTGACGTTGTCTGAGAGCCAATTTTGAATCAAATGACTCGTATGGGCCGATGCACCGTCCTGATGAAAAACATATGGCCTTCCGGACGCCACAGTTTCCATCCACGACTTCATTACATCCATCAAAACGTGCAACGATTGCTCTGAGTCATCTGAAATCAGCGTTCTAAAGCCGTATATTTTGCCACAATGGCATAAATGGTTGATCTCGAGTTGTCAAAGAACTATTAGAGTTTCCGAATTATTTCCTTCTTGCTGAGCGTCCAGTGCGAAGGCCTTCGATAATCGAGGCTCTTGGATTATACTCCGTACTTGGTTACAACATTTTGGCCATTTTGAGAATATAACTGTTTATTAAAAGCAGGCTTTCTCGGAACAACAATAATCTCTGGCAGAGGCACAATATAATGGAAAATTTAAATTGAAATTTGTTCGGATTTTGATGACGCATCCTGTATGTATATATATAAGAATGTTTTCATGGTAAAGAGGAATCTATAGGGATTTATAGAGAATATATATAGACAATAATTTATTACCTTCTAACAAAACAAGTCCAAAAGATGCCTATAACTTTGTTGTATCTAAAGAATTATACATGTGATAATAAAAAAAAAAGAGAGAATTATAATTGATATTTAACTGTTGTGTGTTTCGCGGGTTTTCTTCGTGAGAACTAGATCCATTCTTAGAATGCCAACGTTTCGTGAGCCTTGCAGTCCACTTCATCAGGGCGAGGAGCAGCCTGATACCGAGCTGTTCCTCCAGGCCCTTTTTTTTATATTACTCTGCTTATTGGAGTGGGGGTCGGTGGGAAGATGGGGGGGGGAGGGGTAGGAGAAGAGGTGAATTTGGTTGGTCTTCAATAATTGAGAAAATGGTTTTTCATATTTTACTTATGTTGTAGTCATTATCTCTATATAAATTATTAAGATGTTTTTGTATCTCTATAGCTTCTCTATACTTTCTTGGAAAGTATGATATAACGTTGGCTATCGTGATCGCTTTGTCAAACAATATTTGATGTCCTGTTTCGGTGTTGTGTTCTGATAAGGCCGACAACGTGCCATGTTTTAGCCTGACATCAGTTGGTGTTCTTTTATCCATAGGTTGACCATTCTCTCGGTTTCTCCAATGTATGCTTGTCCGCAGGAACAAGATATTTTGTATACTCCTGCGGAGCTGAGTCGAAGTCTTTGATCTTTAGGGTTTCTTAAGATTTGTCCTATCTTTTTGGATGGTTTGAAGATAGTTCGGATATTGTGTTTGTTTAATATCCAATCCGCCATCAAACACAAAAATAGTCAGTAATCAACTTACTTGTACATAGAGCTTTCACCATCTCTTATTTTTATACACGCTTGCCTACAATGCATAATTCTCTCTCTCTCTCTCTCTCTCTCTCTCTCTCTCTCTCTCTCTCTCTCTCTATATATATATATATATATATCGGCCGAGACAATTTTTTTCGCAATAAGTTTATTATAGTTTTTTAAGATTAATTTGGTAAATTTGGAAGGATTATTATTATTAATATTTCAGATTGATTGCGTTGAAAGTCCGACAACCATATCGGCACGCAATTATCATTTCTGAAATTAATTCATTTATATGAATATGTATAATATAATAGTTCAACAAAAATATTACCATTTAACACCCAGCAAACGAAAATGGATTGAAATGGATTAAAATGAATTCAGATTTTTAGAAATACGATTCATAAATTAATATTAAAATGATTCCTTTTCAATCCTGAATGCATTTTCATTCACTTATAGGAATTGCATAAAGCAAATGTCTATGCTTTTTCAATCCTGAATGCATTTTTATTCATTTATAGGAATTGCATAGAGCATATCTCTATGCCTTTCAATCTAAAAATAATATTAGTGTTACGTCCTACAGACGCCACGATTTTTTTTCTTCGGCTCCACGTCGCGACTATGGTTGACGTTTGTGAGACTCGAGCAGAGCCTTCTGATAACGATCTGACAGAATTGAAAAGAGGGACCGGACAGGCTCCGCGAAAACTCGTAAATGCCAATCAACTCGGAAGGAATAACAACCTTAAGTAGATAAAGTAGGCCCTGTAGGCCCTAAAAGAGACAAGATTGCAAAAAACATTATAAATGCACCGAGGTCACGCAATAGAAAAAATCTAAGCTTTGTGATCTGAGACTGACTAACAATTTCATTTTAGAAAAACAGGCGCCACGTCGCACTTAAAAAATCGTAAAACGCATAGGATAATCATTTCCACGGGAGCGTTATCTAAAATCAGACAATGGTAGCCCTGTACGCAAATTTATTTGTGCATGGTAACCATTTGTTTACCTAGCCGTATTTTCCGCGAGAATAACAGAATTTGTCATCCGTCTCGGAGCAACCTTGGCTCTTTAAGGAAAAGGCTCTTTAAATCACTTCTTTTCTTCTCGAAACTACTCTAGATCAACATAGAACGCTATAAAAATCGTAAATCTCGCATGACATTGCAACTAACTTTTCCTAAACAAAGAGCAAGCCTTTTTTTGGGGTATAAATAGAGGTCCCGTGGAAGCGCAGAGCGTCAGTACGAAATTTTGGAGCATCCGGTCCACGTCAATACAGAATTTTAAATCATTCGGTCCACGTTAGTGAAGCTCGCGATCCAAACTATTATTGCGGTCAGTACGAAATTTTCAATCACCCGGTCCAGTGAAGTTCACGCTCAGTTACTTATTGTCTCGGGCAGTCCGAAAATTATTAGAACCCGCGCTAATCACGCCAGTTCGCGATCCCATTCGAGTGCGAACTTATAACCAAATCGCAACTGAATTATTACCAGCCATACGCCATGGCGACTGCCCTTCGGACGCTCTTCGCTGACGACAGATCTCCTTGACCACTCGCCTAGAACATATCTTGAGCCAGCTAACAGTAAGTCGCAACCATTTCCAGTCCACCCCCGCGTTTCCCCGCATGGAAAAACACATTCATTGTGCATGAATATATTTACACGCGTTTTCAACACATTCATACACGCATACATCCATAAGCTATAATAGATATTTTTTATGTAAAGAGAAGTTTATAATGTATAAAACCCTTTGTTTTATTATTATTTTTCATTTTATTAATAAATGTAACTTAAGGTATTCCCCTGTCTTTTATTAATATCACCTCTCGCATTCACTTCCCTCGAATACCTGAGATCGCACGAGGTCTAGTCCTGGGTCAAAAGGATTAAGTTCCTTGATCCAAAAAGTAGGACCGACGTTCGCCAGCGAACTGTCCAGCGGAACAGGTCATAGCGTCCTTTCGGACGTTGACCCATATTCTGGGACTGAAAAGGTGCGTACGACTCACAGGTGTTCGCCTCCGCGCATATACCTGTGAGATTGAGTCTAACTGTCCTTCCACGCCCTATCCATTCTCCCTCATTGTCTCCTTGACCAAATTTTCAAGGGACGTAACATTAGCATTTTCTGTGCATCGTGAATATTACTCAATTCAGGTTTGTGAATAGAAAAATACAGCTTTTTTAATTCAATTAAATTAAAAAATAATATTAGCAACTTTTGTGCAACGTGAATACTCAATATTCTGAATATGAAATGCAGTTTTTCAATCTAATTGAATAAAAAGTTTTTATTTAAAAATTAATACCATAAATGCTACTAAAATTATTTAAAATTATAAGTAGGAAATTTTTTATTTTAATCCAACTAATACCCAGTTGCACTAATGTCACTTTGACTTTAAGCGAGACTTTGATTTAAAACTATATCTCGTTTCAAAGCCAAAAAGTGACAGAAAGAGTTTTAAGCCTCGCTTAAAATCGAAGTAATATTGGTGCAATCGGTCCTAAGTTCAAAAAAGTTGTAACATAAACATAATTGAGCTATGTTCTTTTGTTTCTCTTTGATTAGAAGTAAAATGAATGATTGATGTGAACACTCACAAACCAAATCGAATATAGCCCAAATATTAGGCTAATTACGGCGCACGACATCGGTCAAGCGAGATTAGATTATCCGACCAATGTTGTTTCATGGGCCCGATTGCACTAATGTTACTTTGATTTTAAGCAAGGCTCCAAACTCTTTTCTCTGTCTCTTTTTCGGCTTTGAAAAGACAAAGTTTTAAGTCTCGTTTAAAGTAACATTGGTGCAACCGGGCCATAGTAATGTAAATTGATTATACTTTGTTATATCTGTTAAATGATGATATTTTTATTATATCTATATAATTTTGTTAGTTTAGCTGGTTGTAATTGAAGTAGAGAATGAATATCACATTTACCAAGAAGAAATGATGTAACATAGAAGATTTATAATCCAGAGGTATAATCCCAAGTTCGAATTCGACTAAGGTGCGATTTTTAATACCAATTTAAAGTAGTTAATTTCAGATATAATTATTATAAATGTCTTAGGAATAAAATTTGTAACCCTTAAATATGAATGTTTTTTTTTCGAATATTAAACTAGGAATAGGGTCAGCTCGAATTCAATCCATTTCAATACATTCAATCCATTTTCATGGATTTAAAGTACGCATTAAAAAAATTTTAATCCATTTTAATCCATTCTCGTTTGTTGGGCAGCATAATAAAATATAAACAATTTACATTACTGTGAGACAACATTGTGTAAGTGTCGGATAATCTAATCTTGTTTGGCCGATGTTTGGCGCCGTGATTATCCTAATATTCGAACAGTATTTGATTTCCTAGGAAACGAGAATGGATTAAAATAGATTGACATTTCTTTCTATCCGAATGCATATTTTAAATAGCGAATACTTTTTTTTTTAATTTAATTGGATTCAATTGAATTGAATTCTATACTATTTTATACTTTCATTTACATTTAATAAGTATATAATAACCTAACCTTAACCCAATTATGGTACATTATATACCCATTAAATGTAAATGAAAGTATAAAACAATATTTAATATTGTTCATGGTTGGATTAGGGTTATATAAGTTATTATATACAATTAAATTTTCCGAATATTTTGGAGTATTTCTGAAAAATGTTCCAATTTACCTCCCCCCCTGCTTGGGGGTTCCACGCGAAGCAATTCCCACCTCACCTTTTTCCCTGCTTGAGAGTGCACGATTCCTACGCAAAGCGACTCCCTTTTTTGTTTTTAAAGCAGTGACTTTGTAGAAACACTAAATCACTGTTTTAAGAACACAAATTCACTAGTTTACAAGTAAATTCAATACTTTACAAATAAATTCATTACTTTACAAACAAATTCACTGCTTTACAAACAAGTTCACATGAGTTTCGATTTTCCACGCGGAGCATCTTTCGCCCCACTTTCGTCCCTGTCTAGGAAATTCCTAATGTACTATTCGACATGATTACATTGTTCATTTGTTTTGGTGGGTATTGTTTGTATTTATAAATTTTGATCGCGCAGTTTTAGGCAGTTCTTCAAATTGTAAGCATTTTTGTTAAAGCGGGGGAGGGGAGGGGGTAGGGTGAGAGTTGTTTTGCGTAGAAAGTCATTACATAAGCAAGGAAGAGTATAGAATAGCTTTTAATATTGTATAAAGCAGGAATAAAATTGAGGGGCTAAAAATAGATGTACTCAAAAATAGATGCATTCAAAAAATAGATGTATATCTAGACTTCGGACTTCACTGAACTTCACTAGAGTTTTATCGGAATTCATGAATTCATTGGACTTCACTAGAATTCATCGGATTTCACCCGGAATTCATCTGAATTCATCGGAATTCATCGGACTTCACCGGACTTCATCAGACTTCATCAGAATTCATGAATTTATTGAACTTCTCTAGACTTCATCGGACTTCACTTGGAATTCATCTGACTTCATCGGAATTCATCGGAATTCATGAATTCATCGGATTTCACCAGAATTCATCGGACTTCATCGGATTTTATCAGACTTCATCGAAATTCATGAATTCATCGGATTTTTTTGGACTTCATCGGACTTCACTTGCAGTTCATCTGACTTCATCGGATTTCACCGGACTTCACCGAATTTCATCGGACTTCTGATAGATTGTACACTGGAATTCAAGAGTGGTTACCTCCTCGAATAAATCATTATTTTTCAAACTTTTTTTGTTGATAACTTTTTAATGAAAGATGAGCGACGACTAAAACCTGTTGGAGATTACTCAGAGTCATGATCTTGACAACATATGTCAAGGTCAAAGTCATCGGAGCTGCTTCTGTTATTGTCAATATTTACCATAAAAGAATAAAAAAGTATAATTGTCTCTCTTAATTTGAATCAATGTCAAATATTTGAATCAAATATTCAGATCTATTACGAGGATGTGTTAACGCGTTATATGTAGCAAAAGATGACTCGATTAGCTAATGAACGCATTGATACGTCCTGTGAATAAGACATCATGATCACAATTTTTACGTCAACTGCCTATTAATGTCATTTGAATTACTTTCAACAAGGACATGTTCAGATCATGAAAGGATCGTTTCACATAAGAAGGGATCAGAGATCTGGAAGATGTACAAATGTAAGACGGCTCCTTTTGTTAATTGCATGTCCTACCATTATGTTATTTGCAACGGAAAATATATAAATATATCAATAAATGATGTATGTTGTGAAATATGTTTCATTGCTCGCATAAAATTTTCAAAATAATAAGAATTAATGATTCTTTTATTTTTCGGAACAAATACTGTTACCATAAACTTTAAAACTGTTCGTAGAGAATTATTGCTTTCTACCAACATCCATAGAAGCACATACATTTTACGTTTTGGATGACCACAAATGCTACAATTTAAGATTTTGAAAATATACTAAACATCAGGAAAGATGCGTTCGATGACTTGATGATAAATATCTTGCGCTAAAGAGGCCAGGCTTATACATACAGTTCGAGAATTCATTTATAAATTAAATTGTAAATTGTAAATTTTATATTCCTTAATTCAAATGTAAAACAGTTTTTAATATAGGATATAAATGTTTCAATAAATTAAAGATACATTAAAATAAAAAGAACTCAATAAAAATAATAACATAGTTTATAAAATTCAGTGCAAAGATTATGATTGTTCATAAGCCAGATAAAAAAAAAGCTCAGCACAAGGATTAAAAAACAATTTACATAAAAACAATTTAAGAGTGGATACATTAAGACATTCTGTTATTACAAATCATATCACAATTGACCACATTTTTGATTGGAAGAACATTAAAAATAATAGATTTACAACCGAATTATAAAAAAAGACTAATATCAGAAATGTTACACATAAAGGAACAAAAAAGAGTATCAATTTATTTGGAAAATAATTGAAAGATACTGAATGAACTTGATGATTCTTATTTTGATTTGTTACAATCGTTTGCTTCATCAAACACATAAACAACACACATGTTTATTTCATTGGACACTTGTATATATCGATCTAGATCCATGACATATGTTTTATCACATTAGTTTTTTGTTTGCGATACGTAGAGACAACACGATCACAGATTATTTAAAAGACTGTAAAATAGTGGATCGCAATATTACATATTCATAATAGTTTAAAAGTAAGTCAATTATAACATCTTTAAACAATTTTTTTTCACTTAAGTGAAGTTATTTAATCAGGTTCCAAGTCATTGGACATAATGTTGGACGTATGTAACAACGATTGACAGACAAACAAAAATTTTTTAAAAGATTTGACTACAAGGTTTCTCATCAATGACTGAGGAATTTTTCCTGAATATCGCGGCCATGTTGGAATCATGACGTCATAGGCAAGAAATGACACATTAATTTATGTTGCCATTTGTAAATAAATTTAGATAAATCTTAATGATTGCTTTAAAACACTTGTAAAAATGGGTAGAAATGTTCTTTTCTTCCTTAATAATAAATGGTCATAAAAGATATGTAAAGTGAGCCTATACTCGGGCAGAAACACACGGTACGAATAGTGTTAAAATGAAATACTGTTAAAATGAAATATACGCTTTTACGTATAAAATTCCAGGATAATTAGTAATTATACTAGTTTACTTAGTTTCTGCTCATTTTTAGGACTTTCATAAATACGAGACAAATCACAATTAAGCAAATAATAACGAAATAGCATGCAGCACAAATTTCACCGTTAAAATATCACTTTTCTACGCTTATAAGTTCAGCCATTTATCGTAGTGTTGTAACACATACAAGCATGAGCCCATGTAAGTGTACTCGCCTTCCGCGCGCCGAGAGTGAACGAGATAGCGAGCTTCTTCTAACACTAGTCACACTTGTTTCAAGCAACCGAAAATGCTTTCACGGCGCTGGGCGGTCCTCAGCATCAGTAAGGGACGAATGGCATTTTAAATAACATATAAGTTTTAATAAATTGTAATAATAGAGGGTAGTGTACCCCTCCCATACACCCCTCCTCTTAATCCAGAATATTATAAATCATGTTAAAACGGCTTGGCATTCGAAAGAGAATTGTTTGTACCTTTTTTATTTTCGTTTGTACTTTAAAGGGTTCGGAGATACAGTGTTTTTCAATATTTGCGAAATGCGCTAAGAGGGCAGTCGGCCATTTTAAAAGATATCGAATTGCGACCAACGATATTCGAAATAGAATTGTTTGTACCCGTTTGCACTTTTTTTTATTTTCGTTTATACATTAAAGGGCTCGGAAATATAGCGATTTTCGGAAATGTATCAAGATGATAAATTAGTCATTTTAAAAGATATTGAAATGCGCCCAACGGCATTCGAAAAAGAATCGTTTGTACCCGTTTGTACCTCAAAGAGTTTGAAGATACAGCGCTTTTCAATTTTTGCGCATTCCCTATATTAGGAAATTAGCCATTTTAAAAGATATCGAGGTGCAATCAACGGCATTAGAAAGAGATTCGTTTTTTTATATTGTTTAATTTTCGTTTGCATCTCAAAGGGCTCGGAGATACAACGTTTTTCAAAATTTCGGAAATATGCCAAGAAGTTAAGTCGGACTCTATCTTCGAGCTCTTTGAGATACAAACGAAAATAAAAGAGACACAAACGAGTACAAACGATTTTCTTTTGAATGCCGCGTTGGTCGCATCTTGATATCTTTTAAAATGGTTAATTTCCTAATATGGCGATTGCGCAACTGAAAAGCGCTGTATAGCCCTTTGAGGCACAAACGAAAATAAAAGAGGTACAAATGGGTACAAACGATTCTCTTTCAAAAGACATAAATGAAATTAAAAAATCTTAAAGTTGAGCGCTGTTCGATTCCCGAGGTAATATTTTTCGTAATAAGTTTATTACAGTTTTTTAAGATTACTTTGGGAAATTTAGGAGGATTATTAATATTTCAGATTGATTGCGTTGAAAGGCCAATCGGCACGCAATTATCATTTCTGAAATTAATTCATTTATATGAATATATATATATAATAATTCAACATTTTAACATTCAGACCATAGTGCCGCTTCGTATTTAAAGTAATATGTATATACGAAATACATGTCTATATGTATTCATCCTTCTCCCTTTTATATATTGTAATTTATTTTATATATTGTAATTTATTTTTTACTTATTGAAGAATTTTATTTTACATTAATTATGATTTTATTTTTATTTTCTGACTACGGCTATATACAAGTTGATTCAGAATAACCTTATGTCCTTGCAAATATGTGTTCCTAATTGAATTTTGAGATGATTTTTCCTTTACAAAAATTTTATCTGACGTTTACTTTTTGAGTTATTAAAAGATAAAGTTAACGAATCACAAGTCGAGTATAGAAGATAAACAAGGACGGTATACTGACCATCTGACTTGAGCGATCACTCGTTGCGATCAGCTGTCTAAGGACACAGAGCTATTTTGTTTCACATAATAAAGGCACGCACGCACGCATGCACGCATGCTGTTACGTGCCACGTAACGTATTGTTGAGTTACGTAATTTATATAAAGTTTCTCATGCTTTCCTAAATATTCTTGACAATTTTATTTTCGACTGTTCATTTTAGCTAGCTTTCCTATCGTTTTTACCTTTTAATTTTTGTTTTATCTACCCTTAAGTGCCCTTTTGAAATTCAGTCTTACAAATATTTTATGACCTATGTCTGTATGAATTCTTGAGTCATCGACACATTCTTTAGTTTCCTTTATCCCTTTCACGTATGTTTTTGTTAATCGAAAAATCTCACGTTATTGAGTTAAAGTTGGTAGAGAACTCTTTAGTCGAAGTTAAGATCCTTTTAGCTCTGTTCGAGTTAATCTAATTTTGTAAGTCGTACTTACAACACCACTTAAAACACCATCTTTGCTCGCTAGTCTGTAAGTTTGTATCATCGTTGAATAAAGTTGGTCAGAAGACAGTTGTAGAACCTTTTATTTTATATTGCGACATCTCGTGCTCAACAATTGGTGGCAGCGGTACCTAACTGTCGAGAAGATCACGGCTTGAAACAATCTTGCTTTGGAATAATCTTCAAATAAAGAGTTAATCAACGAGGAGACATATTACTGAAAGAAGTCCGAATCGAGAAAATCTCACAATTCAGTAAGGACATTGAGGTAGAAGACTGAAGGCTGTCGGCAATATTCTTTTACTGGCAAGCAGATACGTTACCGTTCCTGCAGCTCGAATATCCCATAATAAAACTCTGGTGGAGTACAGCAATAACTTACGCTGATCTCCATCTGAAGAAAAAGTGTTAAGAAGCTGTAGCATCGCAAACGTTAAAGGGACGAAAACAGCGAGAAAGCGGCATAAGCATCTTTGATGGAACGTGACAGTTTCTTCTGGACAGTTTCTTCTTCCGGCGGCAACGACAAGACTCCGCGGACGGCTAAACATAAAAAGGCTCATCGAATCTTGGACATCTCAGTCATTGGACTTTGGACATCTCAGACATCGAATTTTCGATCAATGGCAGACATCTTCGGTCAACTACTGTGTTGTATATTGTACTACTACTGTAAGTGTTTATGAACTACTGTAATCCTAGCGTACATTATAAGTCAGATACTTCAGACGAAAGTAATTCGGTAGATAGCTTCGAATCTAATTGCGTATTTTCATCGCTAATCATGAACGATCAAGCGTCATCACAGTTAGGATCTCACGTCCAAAATATTCACATAAATGGAGACCAACAAAGCCGAAGATCCTCGACAACTAATAGTTACTTTCCCGTTCGCCATGGTTTAAATCTTTTGCCTGTTTTTAATGGGAAAAATATTCCAGCCCATCAATTCACATCCGATTGTAAAGGAGTTTTAGAACTAATAGAGCCGAAAGAAAGTTCCTATTTTTTTTTAGAGCGATCCTTCAAACTAAATTAACGGGCGATACCGCATTAATTAGATCTGTGTACACAATGACGAATCTTGAGGAATCTTAAGGATATGCGAAGCATTTACAAAAGAATTCAGCAACTATAAAACATTTGAACAGTGGAAATTAGAAATAAGTAACTTTAAGCAGAACAGAGATAAATCTATTGAAAAATATATACTAGAGTTATATATACTAGAAAATTAAATTCCGATATGATTATTGCGATCTCTAATTACCCTGATCGGGCAGCAAGAACAGGAATAAGAGTTTTTGCAACCAATAAATTAATAGATCATTTTATAGGCGGACTCCATAGAAATGTCAGTCAACATCTCCTAGCGTAAAAATTTAATACTTTGGAAGATGCAATAGAGGAAACTGTAAGATTTAATAAATTTTAATAAAAAATCACGCGGAAAGATTTAAAGAAAATAGATTTAACCAATCAGGTTACATAATGTGTAATTATTGCAAAAAGATAGATCATTCTGAAAACGAATGTAGGAAAAAGACTTTTCAACTTTTCATATACACGAAATAGAAATGAAAATCACAATTTCCAATATAATAATAATGATAAACGTAACTGTGCAAAATTTCAATAACAATTCTGGATCCAATAGTATTCAAGCTAATAAATATCAGACGCATAATAAACAAAATTATAATAATCATTATAATCCAAATAATTCAAATTATTATCGTCAAAACAATGCTCAGTTTAATCAAAATTTAAACTACCAAGGCCAAGCGAAGAGCGCGCAACGCCAAGGCCAGTTCTCGAGTCGCACAAATCTAGTTTATCTAATAGAACCGGAGTTCGAACTTACACAATCAGAACAAACTCCCGAAATGTTGTTTGTATTCCCTTCAACGAACTCAGAAACCCAACGGATAGATTCTTATTAGATACGAAAGCCGACATAAATATAATAAAGGCAAATGCTTTATTACGTGACACATTAGTATACCAGGATAATAAGATTGAAATACAGGGCATTACGGAAGAAAAACAGCAAACTCTCAGAACCATATATTTAAATTCAAAAAACAGTATTCACTTTCTATATTACCAATAATTGAAAATTATAATGATATATTTCATTTGCCGGAAGATAAATTAAGAGGAACAAATAGAATTACATATTCTATTCCTACTACGAATAATGTTCTTACAGTTGTCAAACAATATAGATATCCTCCCATTCATAAAGAAGAAATTAAACAACAAATTAATAAATTACTTGAACAGGATATTACACAACCTTCTCTTTCACCATTCAATTCTCCATTATGGATAGTACCGAAGAAATCTGATGTTAGTGGTAATAAGTGATAGAGGTTAATAATAGATTTTCGTAAACTAAACAATAAAATAATCGGTGACACATATCCCTTACCCAATATAGCAGATATTTTGGATCAATTAGGAAAATCTAGATATTTTTCATGCTTTGATTTAGCTTCGGGTTTTTATCAAATTCCGATGAATCCCCAAGAATGAAAACAGTTTTTAGTCACCTAATGATCATTACGAATATAAAAAAATTCCATTCGGTTTAAAGAATGCCCCTGCGACTTTTCAATGCTTAATGGATAATGTTTTAATGGATTTACAAGGAAATATTTGTTTTATTTATTTGGATGATATTGTCATTTACGCGGAATCGTTAGAAGAACATAAACAAAACTTAATCAACTTTTCCAACAACTAAGAGAAGCCGGTCTTAGCTTACAACTAGATAAATGAATTGAATTTTTCAAAAAAGAGCTCCTTTACCTGGGTCATATAATTTCAGACAAAGAAGTAAGATCTAATCCAGAAAAAGTGCAAGCAGTAAGAAAATATCCGATCCCAAAGAATCATAAAGAACTTAAGCAATTCTTAGGTCTTGTAAATTATTACCGATGTTTTATTAAAGATTTTAACTTAATTACTCAACCATTACTTTTTAGAAAAAACATTATTTAAATGGGAAATGCGACAACAAATAAATTTCGAGAAAATTAAATAATTGTTGTCAAGCGAACTTATTTTGTAATATCCAGATTTTAACAAAGAATTTATTTTGATTATCGATGCTAGTGATGAAGGAATTGGCGCGGTTTTATCACAAGGAAAAATAGGAAATGACCTTCCCATCGTTTATGCTTCTCGCACTCTTAACAAAGCAGAGCATTATAATACTACAGAAAAAGAACTCTTAGTTATTGTTTGGGCAACAAAACATTTCCGATCATATTTATACGGTAAAAGATTTCAAATAGTGATCATTGATCAAACTATTGATCTAGCTTTTTAACGTTAAAGATCCATCATCTCGATTAATGGATTAAAATTAGATGAGTATGATAGTTTTGTACAAAGAAAAAAAACAAAATACTAATGCGGATGCTCTTTCTAGAATACCACAAATATCAATTTTACAAATAAAAGCTTCAACTAGCAATGATGAAATTCTTAGTTATAATTTATTTTTGCAACACACATTGAATGATTCATTAGGGAAGACATAAAATATAACTTCACAAATTTCGGGAAAAATTAAAGGACTACTTGTAACGGAAACAAGTTCGTCCCCAAAAATTACTTTATCAAAAAAACGATGGGAATAAAGAAAATTTGACTTACATCAGGATATTAATGTAATAAATATTAATGTAATAAAGAAAAAGCATTCAACCGAAATAAGCCTTATTAAGGAAAATAAACGAAGGAAAATAAACAGGAATTCATAAATCTAGAAACAATATTTAATTGTTTAATTAAATTAAAAGAATATTATTCCACATAATCAAAAAATAATATCAATAGCGCCCATAGGAAATATTACTAGTAAACCGAAAATAACTCAAATGATTAAATATATTTTTAAAGATACACCAATACAAATATTTTCACGAGTTTATCCCAACTAAGATTACTGACCCAAATATAAAACAAGATATCCTTAAAGAATTACATAGTTCAAAAATTGGCGGTCATAAAGGTATTACTAAAACTTTAAAATGTATTCAACAATATTATTCATGAGACGACATGAAACAGGATGTTAAAAATTTTGTCAAATCTTATCATGATTGTCAAAAACGAAAATTAGTTCGCGAAAAGACAAAAGCTCTGATGCTAATTACGGACACGCCAAACGAAGCATTTCAAAAAGTTGCAATAGATTGTTGGACCATTGCTGGAAACAAGGAATGGAAATAAATATATATTAACAACGCAAGACCAGCTAACGAAATTTTGTACAGCATCCATTATTAGATACTAATAGCACTACAATAATTGATACAATTATTAATAAATTCATTCATACGTTTAATACTGCAGAATTGCTCTCTGATCAAGGTAGTAATATATCTGGAGAAATGATGAAAGAAGTGTGCTAGAATTGCTAGAATGATGCTAGAATTTTTAAAATAAAACAAGTTAAAACTAACGTTTACTATCCACAATCAAATGGATCCTTGGAACGCTTTCATGTACTAGCCAAGTACTTAAGGTCTTTTGTTAACTCACAACATAATAATTGGGATCATCTCTGGAGAGAGATCGCCGCTATGTTTTCATACAATATGTCTTATCATGAGGGAACGAAAATATCTCCCTACGAATTAATATTCGATCATAGACACGGTTACCTTCAACATTATCCGAACCACGTCAGGGTACGACACATGAAGAATTTCTCGCGGACTTAATCGATAGACTGTCTTATTTTAAAAAGTATGCAAAAAAAATCTCCGTAAAGCTAAGGAATCTTCAAAACAGTATTACGATAAACGCATAAAACCTTTGATATTAGATTCGGGAGATTTCGTTTACGTTTTGTATGAAATGATTAGAAAGAGTAGTAAGAAATTAACTGATCAATATGATGGATTTTTTGAAGTAATTTGCCAAATAAGTGATGTTAATTATGAAATCAAAAAGGGTAGGCGTAATCAAACTTTACATATTAATAAACTGCATATTTTCCTTTGCACGATAATACGGGTGGTTAATACCGAATCGGTAGAAAAATTTATTAATCAATCACTTGAGCGTTTGGCTGAAGTATATTTTGAAAATTTAGCGGACTTGCACATTTTTGGAGACCATTGAAAATTTATAAATTACGTTAATCTTAAATCGCTAGAGGAAAAAGAGAAAATATTGAAATTTTATGTATATAAAATCGAGATTTTATGTTGTAGCAAGTACAAAAATAAAATACTGTGTTCTGGATTGCAGGAATTAGAACGTTTAAAGCGAAGATTGGGAAGTTTGAAAACTACTAGATGGGGTTAAAAGTAACCTCCTTGACCGCCAGAATGCGCCACTACTGCAAAAAAGTTTATGGTGCCTTGTAGTCCGTTCATATTTAGGCAGACATGCCAAGTGGCAGTGCGATACTGCCCTTAGTTTTGTTTTGAGAGCTGATTGTTGTTGACGTGTTTGCGAAAACGATTTTCGTTCTCTCATAAAACATTATTTTTTGAGAGGCAAAACGGCGAAGGAAACAAAAGAAAAGTTGGATAAATATTATGTGGCTAATACTCCGTCAGATTACACTGTCAAATATTGGTTTCGAGAGTTTCGTGGTGGCCGCAACTCCACTACCGATGAAGTCCGCAGCGGCAGGCCCTCCGATGCGGTTACCGAGAAAATGTCAAAAAAATACATGAAATGGTGTTGGCTGACCGGAAAGTGAAGGTGCGCGAGCTAGCAGATGCTACAAAGATTAGTACTGAGCGAACACGCCATATTTTGGGCGAGATTCTGCATAAGAAAAAAATTTTTTTCATTCCCAAGGAGGTTACTTTTCACCCCACCTAGTATAATAGAGAAATAATCAATGATTTAACAGGTAGATCCACTGATATTAAAGAATTTAATAACCAAAGATCCAAGTGAGGCGTCTTTGATTTTGGTCAAATAGCGAAAATCTTCTTTGGTACACTAGACATCCGATGCCGATTATTATAATGGATAAACCTTGTGTACAATGATTCAAAACAATTGACAAATATTATATTATATATAAAAAACAAATAAATATTATTCAGGCAGCAATAGGCAATTTTTCGAACGCTTTCGAAGCAAATAATAATAAATTTAAAGAAATAGATTTTAATTTAAGGCAACTCTACAGTGTCTTATGTTAGAAGATGGAGAAAAGGTAATTGAAGTACAATTAAACAGTTTAACCAATTCTTATCTAATAGAATGCTCAGAAATGATGTTTGAATATGCAATAAAATTGGAAACTCTAACAGATGATTTTATTGACACGCCGAGGGTTAGTCCATTCTAAAATACTTACACTTAAAGAATTGTTCTATAATTTGAAAGAAATTCGTTTTGCAATAAACAATAAGCAGTTGCCTGTATCTTTAGAACCTGATCAATTCACTAACCTAATCGACGTTAGTGATATAAATATATTTTACAAGAATCATCGTTTAATCTATGTTGTTAAAATACATTTAATTGAACAAAATAACTTTATATTATATATTGTATTACTTTCTTATTAACTTTATATTATATATTATTTTCGATGTATACCGTAAAGCAACCTTTTCCAATAGATTTCTTAATTTCTATTCACTATTCACTTTGTCATAAAAGAGGTGTAATTTATGGAGTTGTGAATAAGATTTTTTGCTTATGTCATCCGAAATTCCAACAAGTAATTTGATTGACGCCATTAATATTTTTTTAGAGAATGGATGTCCTTTACGTTTTATTTTCTCGACTATTCATAATAGAATCAAATATCATATTAACAATATTAATAGTTTTAATAATAATAAGGATGACACAGAAATATTTTTTCCATATACTATACTATTCCATATATCAATATTATTCCACATATCAATACAATATCTGAAAGATTTACACTTATTGTTAATATATTTAATTGTAAATTGGCTTTTACCATTCCTAACACATTCAAAAATTTCATAAAGAGAGGAAAGGATGAGTTGGAACACTCTAATAATCAAAATGTAGTTTACAGAATATCTTGTGAGGATTGTGATGTTAGTTACGTTGGCCAGACAAAAAGACAATTAAAGATCAGATTGCACTAACATGTTTCAGATTAATATAAGTTCATATTAATATAAGTTCAAAATCTCCATTAGTAATTTTCAACCACTGTACTGAGGAGAATAGTAACTTTAAATGGGATAAAGTGGACATATTAGAGCCTTCATACAATAAAAGGTTAATATCTGAAATGGTCCATATTAAAAAACAGGAACATGGAATAAACAGACAAAATGACATAGAGTCTTTGTCTGAATTGTATTCTAACATTATACATTCTCTTTCTCCTTCCTAATATTCTTTTCCCTCCTGTTTTGCTGTTTTCCGTTCTCGATAAATGTTTTTTTTCTTGACATTTCGTTATCTGACATCGTGAAAGTTAAATGTTCGTTACTTTTGCAAATTTGCTTAAAATAATTTATATAATAAAAAACTAATATATTGTATCAAATAGACTACCATCTACCTGCGTTTTTTCTCTCTTTTTATTAATGGACTCTTAACACATTTACTGATATCACAAGGTACATTATTATATTACTAATTTGTATGTAGTTAATATTAATTCTTTTTGTTCACGGTTACTTTTCCAGAATTTTCTTATGACTACTTTGATTCTTGATAAAAATGACTCGCAGCGTACTACACGGAATGAAAAATAATAAATAAAATAAAATAATAAATATTAGGTGGAATTAATTCGTAGCGTTTTACAAGAGATGGCACAAGCAGTACACTATTTCGTTGTTACCTATAGTTCTGTATACATTGTAAACATCTATCATAGGACGTCATTTGCCGTACATAACTTTTCTTGAAATCATAAATAACAATACTGTATAATTCATTGAATATGTCAAAATTTGTGCCAGATAAAGTGTTTTTGCGGGGAGTTTTGCTTCATTACTTTAATATGAACAAAAGTGCAGCTGAAGCTCATCGTATTTTAGTGGATGTGTATAGTGAACATGCTCTGGCTGAGCAAACGTGTAGGAAGTGGTTTGCACGTTTTAAAGCTGGTGATTTCGACTTGGATGACAAGGAGCGACCTGGTCAGCCGAAAAAATTTGAAGATAACGATTTGCAGGCACTGCTCAATGAAAACTCATGTCAAACACTTAAAGAATTATCTACGTCATTGGAAGTTGACTTCTCAACAATAGGAAAACGTCTTAAAAGTTTGGGCATGATCCAGAAGGAAGGACATTGGGTCCCATATGAATTGAAACCAAGGGATATTGAGAGACGTTTTCTCACGTGCGAACTGCTGCTTCAACGGCAGAAAAGAAAAGGTTTTTTGCATCGGATTGTTACCGGTGACGAAAAGTGGATCCATTATGACAATCCAAAGCGCAGAAAGTCATGGGTTAAGCCCGGCGAACCATCAACATCAGTGGCAAAGCCCAATATCCATGGCTCAAAGCTCCTGCTCTGTATTTGGTGGGATCAGAAGGGTGTCATATACTACGAACTGCTAAAACCGCATGAAACCGTTACTGGAGATCTCTACCGACGGCAACTGATGCGCTTGAGCCGTGCATTGAAGCAAAAACGGTCGGAATACTTCGAAAGACACGATAAAGTCATCTTGCTGCACGACAATGCTCGCCCACACGTTGCAAAACCGGTAAAAACATACCTGGAAACACTTAAATGGGAAGTACTATCGCACCCGCCGTATTCTCCTGATATTGCACCTAGCGACTACCACTTGTTTCGATCATTAGCTCATAGCTTGTGCGAGCAGAAGTTCACATCTTACGAAGATTGTACAAAATGGTTCGATTCCTGGATTTCATCTAAAGATGAACAGTTCTTCCGACGCGATATTCATTCACTGCCCGAAAGATGGTCAAAAGTAGTAGAAAGTGATGGGAAGTACTTTCATTAATGTATTTTTTAATGCTCATGTGAAATAAATAACATTCTTTCATTAAAAAAACGCTACGAATTAATTCCAACACCTAAAAATAATAAATATTAAAAATTATAATAGTATTAAAAGTAATATAAAAGGCTCTGTAGTAATAAGCAAAGGTAGTATAAAAGAAGGGCAACGAGCCAATGACGCAAATAAAAAATTATAATTCAGCTAAGAAAACTTAATACAAAAACATTTAAAATACAATAAAATGAAACAAACGTTTCAACTCCAATTGAGTCATTTTCAATGCCATCATACAATAATATAAATGTCGTTCTAAATTGAAAATTAATACATAATCTTACAATATTCTTAAAATTAACAAATAATTCTTTCCTCTTTCGGTGTAATACGCTGTGAGTCATTTTTATCAAGAATTAACAAAGTCATAAGAAAGTTCTGGAAAAGTAACCGTATACAAAAATAATTAATATTAATCATATAAAAATTAAAAATATGATGATATACCTTAGTAAATCTGTTAAAAGTCCCATAATACACAACAAGAAAAAAAAGTGAAATGTGGTCCATTTTGTGGTACAGTAAAATAGTCTTTTTAATATAATAGGTTATTAAAGCAAATTCGCAAAAGTAACGAGCATCTGACTTAAACGATGTCACTATAATAGTATTGTACTCGTACATATTTTTAATTTAGAAAGATATTGATATATTAAGACTACATTGAAAATAATACGATTGGAGTCGAAAACTTTGTTGTTAATTGTAATTGTTTATATGAATTTTTAATACTAATTTAAATTAAAGTTCTTTTATATATTACTGGCTCTTTGCCCTTCTTTTGTACTACATTGTTTGTACGTACAGAGCCTTATTACTATTTATTAATTTTATATTATATCATGTAATTCCGTTACCAATCAAGTAGAGCAAGAGGGGTATTTATGCATTCATAAATCCTACTTACTTAGGTCTTAGATCTGACAAACAATTATATACTCACTTAACAGAATACGATATAGCTCAGTGCAAAAAAATTAATAATGTAATGATTTATAGACAAACGGACTTGCTATATCAAGTTTCTGTGATTTATAATTGTGAATCAGAATTATTGAAGTCAGCAAAGTTGGAGAACATTTTAAAAGAATGTGATGTTCGAGTCATGAGAATCCATAACACTGTTTGATATTAATTGAAAATCATGAATTCTTGGTTATATACAGCTTCTCAAAACGAGACTCTTCATATTTTATGTAATGACAATAAGTATAGATTATAAGTATATCTTCATATTTTATGTAATGACGCGACTAACACAATTGTATTCAATCGGGCTTATTAGGCTTTGTGCAGATTGTGATGCTATTTCTGATAATGCATTGTTACGTAGTCAAATTATAAGTGTTATTAATACTGTCGAAAAACATTATATTATCGAAAAAGATTATATATCGACTTAATACTAGTAAATTATGCGAGGACCTTAAAGAACGAAATATTAATGTCTCAGATATCCACTTATTAAATATTAGTAAAATCTAACTTAGATATTCATATACTAAGAACAGTAAGCACTGCTTTAGATGGAATTTATAAAGAAGCAGAAGAGTTAAGTAAGTATCATCGTACTCAGACTTCATAACATTATGGGTTGGTTTTATTATATAATATATACTATTGCTGGCTTAGTTAATCTATACATAACTGCGAAATTAATCTATACATAACTGCAAAATGTTTATTTATAGGTAAATGTATTAGTATTTTTAAGTTTTGTTGTGTACCAAAGGAGAGATGCGTTCAATATTTTTATAAGTGTTTTAATAATAATACTAGAACTCGTAACTCACGACCGTTAAATGAATCACAAGTAGTTACTTTCACTGCGGTACCTATAGAAACTATCGAATTTCCATAAAATTATTAAACACAACAACTCGAAAGAAATAGCAAAATACGGCGATTTCGTTCATGTAATAGCCGACTTTCCAATTTAGCATAGCATTGTTGAGTACGTGCGGAGTAACTAAACACGTATACATTTACTATTTAGTATTAACGGTATTATTAGCTTAGTTAAGATCATAGATTGAAGTCTCTAATTTTATTCAACTAATATTTTCTCAATGCATTGTAAATCGAAAACATTGTATTCAATGGTTCATTAGATTAAGCTTCTATATTGTCGTAAACTAAGTTTTCCTAGATTATAAGAACATAAATTTTGTCAGACTTAGAAGAATGTTCAGTTTAAGGGGGAAGGTGTTACGTGCCACGTAACTATTGTTGAGTCACGTAATTAACACAAAGTTTTTTTACTCATGCTCTCCTAAATATTTCTGACAACCTTATTTTCGGCTGTTCATCTTACTAGCTGTATCTATCATTTTTGCCTTTTAACCTTTTTTTTTATCTGCTCTTAAGTGCCTTTTGATATTCAATCTTACAGATATTTTATGACTCATGTCTGAATGGATTCTTGAGTCATCTACACATTCCTTAGTTTCCTTTATCCTTTTCACATATATTCTTGTTATTCGAAAAATCTCACGTTACTGGTTAAGATTGATAGAGAACTCTTTAGTCAAAGTCAAGATCCTTTTAGCTCCGTTTCGAGTTAGTCTAATTTCGTAAGCCGTACTTACAACATTTAAAGCACCATCTTTGCTCGCTAGTCTGTAAGCTTGTATCATTGTTGAATAAAGTTGGTCAGAAGACAGTTGTAGAACCTTTCATTTTATATTGCGACGTCTCGTGCTCGTAACAATGCACGCACTCTCTCTCTCTCTCTTTCTCTCTCTCTTTCTCTCTGTTTACCTTGCAAAGATTCGTTGTCTTTATACTGTTGTAACTTGACGGATAAAGATTACGACCGTGGAAAAGCAATGTGAAGGCACTTCATGTTTCCATGTGATAAACTAACATTAAATAATGAAACAAGAGTTTGGTTTTCTTTTAAAGATACATAATATCTAAAGAACTGGAACACTTTCACTGATTTACTCACATATTTTATCGATATCTATACGAATGATTTATGAAGAACAATTTACAAACGATTCGGTTTATAATTATTAATTAGTACTGGATAATTATTCAACTCGAAATCATTTGAAATAAGAAACGAGTTACATACACAACCGATGTGAAGCTTGAACTGGACTGAGCTTGACAACAATCAAGCAGATTAGGTGCATAACCTGCTGATTGTTATTGTCAAGCTCGGAATTAAAGAACACAAATTAAACATTAATAAAAAAGTGTATCTCCTTCGATTATTTCTAATCATCGATTTTTTGAAATTCATTTTGATTGGAATCATATACAAATTCTGGATAATAAGCCGTCTTTTATTAATTCCATTAATAAAATCCAATTCTTAAAGATTAGAAAAAGACGAAGAGTAAGTTGAACCGAGATTAAAATTAACTTACGTTGGTGGGTATAAGAGAAACATATCAGAAATGATGTTTGAAAACTCTTGCTGGCATATATAATGTTATAATTTAGACATCTTATTAAGCATACTCTTTAAATTATAAGACGAAAATTATCAAGCGGACATTAGCAACCATGGTCTACAACATCTTCATAAAAGTAAAGCCTGATTTACAATTGTGTAGTTGTAAGTGATAGTTGTAACAATTCATCAATCACAGTCAGATATTCTCCTCGTATTCATGTGTTTGGTCAATGCTTACATCTACAACTACGTTTATGCAATTGTAGATCGGGTTTAAGACACTTAAACTGGCGTGCGCATGAAATCAAAGTATTATAATGCGATTTTGTGACTATTATTTTTAATTTGTGATCGTTAATATTTGTACACTGAGGATGTACGTGAAGGATCGAAATGTTTTTATATTAAACAAAGCTAATTTATATATTAAATAATATTATAAGCACATAAGAACAACTAGCTTGGTTCACTTATTTATTTTTTATATTAAACTTTTGTTCTTCTTCTTAATGGCTCCCGCCTCTCGAAATAATAAACAGAGATCGATATGGTCAGATCACATCGTATAAGAGATACAAAGATTAAAAGTGATGTAATGCCCGCGAAAACGGCGAAACACTGCCTGGACGCCTGCATTTACAGCATCATTACGCCGCTACAATGGGATGAAATAGCTACTTTTTTTCCAAAATTAATATCTCTGCAAATAGAACCGTTAAGAATGTGCAATGAACAATCATGTCTTTTCAAATAATTACTGTATAATTTTTATACATACATACACACGCAGGCGCGCACATGTATACATAAATATTAATTATATAAATATTAAATTGTTACAAAAACGCAATCATGTAATAAAAGTTATGTGCGACTGCAATCTGACGTAATTTCAAATATTGCTCTTTAGAAAGATTTAAATCAACCAGGAGCGTCAAAGCTTTTTCGGAATTCAGAGATATTTCTGATTTTGCGTTTGTCGCAGTTTTCGCCTTCATTGAACGCATAATTTATTTTTTCTATGCCTTGCTCTTCAATCAGATCTAGAGCTTTGCGTCTCTTGCTACTAATAGAACAAATCTTCAAAATTCTTTGTAGGTCTACTTACAGAATATGAAGTCGGTCTACTAAAAGAAACAGCAATATCAATTTCGAGAATGAATTCTTCGTAAGCCTCTCTTTATGCTTAGTAAAAAAATTTCTTTTAGAAAATTTACTCTCCTTCCATCTTCGCAAAAAGAGTTTGTGAAAATTTTCGAGTTTATCTTTTATAAATTGTACATAATCATTTGATAACGCGAATTTGTTTTTTAAGTGCACTGCTAATGCGTTAAAATCTTTATCAAATTGTAATAGAACTGTCACTAATTCTTCTTTTTTAATTCGGTATTTTCATTGAAACCTCTAACTATATATAGTATGATATTTGTAGTCAATAAAATAAAAACGCACATGTAATTTATATACGATATTAACTGAAACTGAATCGCGACTGATCAAACATAAGAAAATACGTTCAAACAATTGTAAAATCGTGATGCTTAAATGTTTAAACCAAGGGTGCCAACTGTGTGGCATGCGAAGATATTCTCAGTGGCTTAAGGATGTTTTATATATTTTCAAAACGATAACAAAATTATGAAAAAATTATAGATCTAAGTCACGTTTAAAAATATAAACAAATTTAATGACAGTTTACTATCTGGGTCATAAATTATTATAATAAATAGTAGTATTTTTTAAATCTATGCTCTAATAAAAATATATAAAAATGTATTATAAAATAAATGATAAAAATCTCAATTTTTTAATATAAGCACATTATGTATTTAAGATTATTTATGCAGAGTTACATTGCATAAACTGGTTGTCCAATAAATAAACAAAATATTTGTTCTATATCTTTATAACTAATCAGTGAATAAATAAAACTTTCCATAAATTATTTTGAATATTTGAAGTGTTTATAAAAGAAAAATGTAAATTTTTAAATCATTTTTTAATCAGTGAATAAATAAAACTTTCCATAAATTATTTTGAATATTTGAAGTGTTTATAAAAGAAAAATGTAAATTTTTAAATCATTTTTTAAATTTTAATTTTTAAGAATAAAAATAATAATAAATGAAATAAATAAACTAAAAAATGTTATTAAACAAAAATATAATCTTATTCACACAACCTTCATATGTATGTATAATAATTTATTTGAAGTGTAAATATTAAACATACTTCCAAATTTTTTCTTTGCAGGGATTGTACGTCTAATACATTCTTAAAGAAATATGTGGTATCCAAGAAGAAATCAAAAGTTGCTATTATATATAGTAAAAGGTCTTCATAAACTTTTCAAAAGAATTCCATAATAATATATTAAATAAAAATGTTGGCTATCCCTGATCTAAACTGTTACTGTGTAACATATAGAATTCTGGGTTGTTGCTGCTCTTTCTGTCAGCAAATTCGTGTATTGTGCAATTTGAAGAATTTTGAAGAATATTCTATTAATAACAAGAGATTCAAAGCTTTTTATCTAATTGAAGAACATAGCATAAAGAGATAATAGGATTTTTAATTAAGATATGTTATTTTAATAAATATTAATATACTATTTAAAATAAAAGTAGTCGAAATGGTAAAAATATGACAAAATCTAGGGAAGTCCAGGTTTGAACTTGAGGTGATATTTTTCGTAATAAAATTTTTACAATGTTTTAAAGATGCTTATTAACATTATTATCATTGAACTAATCAATTTAATGTCAATTTAATTTGTGATATTACTATTCCAATTCTATTTTATTGCGTTTAAAGACTGAAAATTAAATTAGCTTACAGTTTACAGAACAGAAATGGTATGTGTATGTATAAATCGACATATTATTAAGTACTAAAATCCAACTAAGATCGAATAAAACATTTATATTTTTATATTAACATTTATATTAGTCGATAAAAAAATATGATGCATATATGTATGTATGAAATATCAGATTCAAATGATATTATATATTAAATTATATAAATAATATTACATGCTTGCATCATTGCATGGATTAATAATAATTTTTTTGCGTTACTTACATATTGGTCTAATATTCATTGTGTATGTATGCACATACATATTTTGTTTATCCATATAAAAAAATGATTCTTTATTGTATTCTCTTTATTTGATATTTTATTTTATTTCTTTATTATGAACATTTTTGTTTATTTTACGTATTTAAAGATTATAAAAAGAAAGATAAATAATCGCCTATATAAGCCTTTAATGATATATTTTATTAGAATATTTAAATTTAGTTAAATATTGTCAAATAAATTACATGACATAATACAGAATGATCAACCAGAAAATATTTCAAACTTTATTTTATAATATATCAGAGACGTATGGCACTGTACAGTAAAATCATTGTTTGATTGTTTTTCCGGAACAATTGCAATTGTCCAAAATAATTTAATTTGAAGAGGTTCTAGTAGGTTCCAAAGATTATAGAATTAAATATGAAATTTAACATGAAACACAGGTTTAGTAAAAATATTGTTTAAACTATTATTTATCGAAATAAACAAACTTTAATTATACATTTTGCAAGTCAAAGAATAGTATATCAAGCAAAAATAACTATTTTTCAAATTTTGTTTTTTACATGAATGTATAATTTGATATACTTAGCCGGAAAATATGAATCCATAGTAAACACGAAATGCGGCTGCAATACATTTATTTTCGCGTATCTATACAGATTTGAAATAAACGTATTTCTATTATTACAAAGCAAATTTCGTAAGTTTAAATCATATGTAATTTAGAAAATATGTTAAATCACTTTATTATAAGAATTAATTTTGACTTTTGGAAGCCTCTATCCCACTGTGGCGCGCCGTACGGACGCGCATCAGAACGAATGAACGAGTCGTCCAAAACCGCGGAACGGCTATGTATGTTTCAATGATCAGTCAAAGTCGGCACTTTCAAAAATATAATAGCTTATAGAACCCGAGCCGAGACGCGTCCGCCACGGGCGAGTGATTCTTCAGAACTGTCGAGAGAGAAACGAGAGGGCAAAGAATTAGAGAGAGACACTCACAAACTGCATACACCATGTTATCCCTGCCACCATGAACTCGCGGCTCCCTCCATCGGTGCACCTCTCCCCGCGCCCCGCAAGGAACTGAGTACTGAGCAGCGTATTGCGAAGGCCAACGCCACCGCCCCTTGCCGTCGAACCACGCGCCTTATGACTGTTTCTCGTTCAAAGACAGAGAATTGTATGCTCGATTGTATGATACTAATTATCTAAGTAGTATGGTCGACAAATATGAGAGAGAGGGACTGTGAAAGACGACCAATCTTTATCTCTTTTCATTCAAAGATATATGAGAAAGAGATAATGAGAAAGAGAGAGAAAGGGAGAATGAAAGGGAGATTGACCGTTCTCCACAGTTCCTCTTTTTCATTTTTGTCGACCATATTACTTAGATACGATCGAGCAATCCATTCTCTATATCTTTGCTCTCGTCAGACCCCAAAGGTCTCTAAAATCTTGCGACGATTCACTCGAGTCGTCTCTAACGTCTTTATTAATAACTGGAGGGTAACCCACGTGATGGCAGGATTTTCCGTTAATAAAAATATAAATATTTTGCGTTATATTTACTTTTCTCTCAATTTACTCCTCTTTCTCCTTCCCTCAATGATACGAAGTGATGAATCGGCTTGAATTGCTCGGATTTATAGTAAATTTCCTTGCTAAATGAACGCAAATTGTCTAAATCAACTATTATTTCCATTACTTAGAAGTATTAATGCCAAAAAGTCGAGTCAAATGAACGTTCTACATTAATTAAATATGCTTAGACAATTACTCCACGTAGCACAGTAGCGCATGGGAAGCGCTTTTGAAGCGCTCTTTAGAATGCATCTTCCAAAATTGCTGTCATTTGTGCACCTTTATTGCACTTATATTACACTTTTATTGCAAGATTTTATAGATATTATCCCGGGAAAAAATGTTTTATACAAAATTATATAATTATACAAAATTATACAAAATTATAAATTATATATAAATGGACATATTTTATATATTGTATTAAAATACAATATATGTATTTTAATATATGTATATAATTATATATAAAATTATGTAATATTATTTTAAATTATATTTTATATATTTAATTATATATAAAATTTTTTTCTGGATATTTAAAAAAACTTTATTTGATAATAAAATAATTAAAAAATAAATTTATTTCAAATTTTATAAAACATATAAATTTATAAATGAGTTTCTTGGTTATTTTTGGCGGTAAGTATAAATAATATAATATGTAATAATTATAAAATATCGCATACACAACGCTGTAGAAAAATTTTACTAAAATTATTTCACTTTTTGGAATACTTTTTAGTAAAATTTCAGCATTTTAGAAAAATTTCAGTTTAATTTCAGCGACTTTTAGCTTAAAAATTTATTTTCAGCAAAATTTTAGAGAAATTTAAGTAAAAATATCAAAGAAATTTTAAATAAATTTCAACAAATTTTCGGTATGTTAGCTGAAAAATTCACTTTCATAAAGTTTTACACACAGATACGCACGTGCCATACAAAATTATATGTATACGCGAGACTATACATGTAGGTATATGTATATCGTATGTATATTAATTCTGAATTCCGCGAAACCGCGGGACTCTAAATAACTAGCATTTGTAGATTCTGATTTTCGCTTTTCCGGTCTCTTTCTCTTGTTTGTGGCAAGGATGCCAGGTGCGACTGATTGGAGCGTAATTTTTATCGCAGGTAATTTTTCAGTCTTTTTACATTAATTTTTATTATATTACGTAAAGTTACAGAAAGTCTATTATAGTATATCTTTATATAAAGATATGGTACTAAATGTTTTACATTTGCAATGTGACCTACAAGTAACCTGAACTTGTAGATAGAATGTGATAATTTTCTATAACTTTATGTATGTAAATGACGATGAACATGTAAAATGTGGGGGGGGGGGGGGGTGGAAGAGTGAACGGGGCGATCGGCAAGAGCCTCGTCTAACAGTATTGGAAATTATAATATTGCTAGATGAAGCTCTTGCCGATCGCCGAACATTTGGTGATCCGACGCAAAAGCCAAACATCATAAATATGCGACAATTAAGGCACGAGCAATTCTGCCTGTTCCCCGGAGCCGCTGCGAGTCTTGTCACAACTCCCTCGTGACTGCTCACGACTACTCCGACCAATCTCACAGATGCTTGATATATAACCTTTTCTGACGAAACATCATGAAACGAGACATCATGAACTAACTTCTATTCGTATTTTCTTAAACAAACTTACTCTGTGTGCCTATTATTTTTCAAAGTACAAATTTTTATAAATATGTGATTTTTTGTTTCAAGCCATAATGCTAATGAAAATATCGGTTCCCCTATGCAGATGATGAACATTGAAGATTTTCATGAAAGATTGCAAATGCAGAGGAAACAGCATGCTGTTTCAGTGTGCTGTGCGCACGCACGCGCGCACGCATATCCCATGCAGTTCAATTCTGACCAACCTAATTCTTTGCAGTTCATATTAGAAAAAATTAAAACCATAATTTTACATCGGAACAACAGTATTTTAAATTGGAAATAACTTAACGAAAAGTGATCGCATCGCGAACTTGGTAAAGAATCATTTTGAAGATATCACTATTTTTTTCCTGACAGAATAGTGATCTTCGATTATCAATTTTACATCTTTTTACTTTGTCATTTGCCAAATAACTTTATTATTCTTCCAAATTTTGTTGTACTGAATCGAGTATTATTTTGAGTACACTGAAAAAAATTTTGATTATTTTGGTCCAATGAATGATTGTTAATCAATGTCCGACTTAATGTAGTTAATTCATTGAACAATAACTGGATTCATTTATATAACTATGTATTCATTCTTGCAATGAATTCTTGTAATAGTTTTATAATCTAAATCATTATGAGAATTCATTGGACCAATTTTTATTATTTTTTTCATAATTCAATAAATATTTTATTGTATTTGCATACAGTTTTGGTTCAGTGTAGTAGTATTTTGTAGAAGTATCTTGTTAATATTTTCGTTGTTTTTTGTTTTACATGTTATTATTTACATCCCTGGCGGAAAAAAATGTTTACGAAATAGTACAGAAAAACTACATAGATTGAGACAAGATCTTAAAAATTATTAGTATTTTATATATATATACATAATGGAACATAGAGCAGCGTTGTTTCTTTGAAAAACCTAGAAATCCTCCGCTCTCAAACAATTCTACGTTCCTTTACGAATGTCTACGAAAAAGTAGTTTTTCGTAAATCTTTTCCGCCAGGGAAGATAGTAATTAAATCTCAAAATGATAAATAATTATTATGTGTGCGAGAGCGCACCGCGCGAAAAGATTCGAGTGAGAGAACGGCACAAGGTTGATATGATGCACGACAGTAAAGAGAACTCCGTTTCTTTTAATTTAACAAAAGAATTTTCTTTAATATAATCAGTTACAGAGTCAAAAAATATAATTAATTAAATATTAGATTAACAAAATATCAAATGCAGTCACCTTTTCCAAAATCATATTCGGAATCGCGGTGATGGAAAATCTCGGCGATTTTCTCGGAAAGATTCGTTTTATCGCGATTCCACTAAGCGGTTAGCACGGCGATTTTATGAAGCGGTATAGTGGCGAGACTATGATTTTAAGAACTCGAAGAACTTTTAGAAGTAAGAACTCTAAGAAGTCTAAGAACTCTAAGCGGTGTAAACGGTATAAGCGGTGTAAACTATCTAAGCAATCTGCCCAATCTGCCCTGAGGACCGGCGAGATCGAAGCATTTATTGCTTCCGGTCCGGGCTTTCTTCTTGGGAGAAATCCAATTAAATTTTGCCACAATCGTAATTATCACGTGGCATTGGTTGTACAAAATTGATTGGCGCTTTCGATTCTTTTCTAGCGACGCTCAACGTAACAGTCATGCGCGACAGAAAATCCGTACGCGGGATTGGTGACAGCGCGTGACGCATTCGTCGGAGCGCGGCGCTCGCGTGCGCGAATCGAATTGTTCTAGAACTTTCGATGTTCCGTTGCCGGTGCCTGTTTGCGTGTACCGAATTGTTTTGAAAAGACTAAAGAACAATGAATCTCTGATTTTGACGAGGCTTAATGTCAGGCTCGAGATGAGATCACGAGCTCGCCTTGTGCGTGCGTTCAATAACAATTACTGTCGGTCGACCGAAAGAATTCTTACCTTTTTTTTTCCGAATTACCGATCTCGAACATTATGTGAATGTAAATTGTCATTTACATTTAATTGTTTACATGTAATAAAATCTCATAAAACAATTGCAGCTATTTATTTCAATTTTCTCAAATTCTTCCATTCTATCTGGAATTCCATGCAGCAGTACCGTTTTCCGAGGGCTTTGCAGGTGCTGCTGTGCTATGCGGGAAGTGCTGTAAATGTGCTATAAAACTGCTATAAAAATTTATTCTGCGCTGATTATATGAGCTTTTACAGCACTGTTGTATTATGTGAAAAGTACAGTAAATGTGTTATAAAACTGTATTTATTTTGATTGTATGCACTAATAGTGCGCTTTTTATAATGGATTTTGAAAGCGCTTTTAAAGCGCTGATGATAAACTTTCGAAGCCTTCGAATGAAAATCGTGCCTTAAACAGAGAGGGAGGAGAGGGAGGTGTGCTGGGAGTCGCTTCGCGTGGAAATTGTGCGCCTCTAAGAGTTCGATTTTCAGAAGTAATCCCATTTTTTTACTTTATAAATTAAATTAAAATTATTTTTATAAAATAAAAATTATCTTTTATAAATTATTATATTATATATATATATATATATAGTATATAAAATAAATATATATTGTATGTCATATAGAATGGATTTTAGTCGACAAATATTGTCATATAAAAAAATTTTTTTTTTCATTTCCCGAAATTAAGATTATGTTTTTTATTTCTTATATCAAAAACAACTTATGCAGAGTGTCCCAGAACAAACATTTGTGTAAAATTTCAAATCAATCGAGCAGGGGTCATTCAGAACTACATTCCAATTCTAAAAAGATTTTGCAATGTGTCATAAGAAATATTGCAACATAAAAGATTCTGCAATATGAAATGTTTCAACAGGAATGTTTCTAAAATCTCTAATATCATATGCAATAAATTGAAACATATTCGAACAAAAAATCATGACATTAAAATGACTCCGCAATGTTTTCTAAAATTTATTTTTTAATTAATTACGATTCAGTCTAACGTCATTTTGGTGTTATCCTAACTAACTTTATTTTAATTACGAAAAACTTTTGTATATGAATAATGATATTGTGTGAAAACTGTAGGTGTAAGTGATTTTTTAATGTGATTATTATGTATATATGCTTATACATATAATATGATGAATTAATAAATAGTTGCCGATATAATAACCATTTTTAAGAAATATTTTAAGTTTATTTCAATAAGTTCTGTAAACAGATCATAAAACTCTTAATAAATTTTAAGTACCTCACGAATGATATTTAAATTAATATATGTTTAATTGATACTTAAACAATATTTCAATTTATTATACATAATAAATTGAAATATTTATTTAAATAATATTTAAGTATCAATTTAAAGTATCATATTTTAACTACTAGAAATAGCTGAAATCTTCTCAAGTATCACAGCGCTTACAAAGCATTAACAAAGCATTAAAAAAACGTATACAATTGCTTTTTTAGCGCTTTGCAAGCGTTGTTGTGCTATTTGGATATTGGTAAAACAGTATTTCAAAAAAATTGCAGATTCTTTCTGTAATATTTTTGTTACTTTTCAACAAGAATGTGCAAGAATCGCGGATATTTCAGAGCTGTCTCAGAAATGTTGCAGATATATTTATGAAGTGTTTCACTTTTCAATTGAAATATTTCTGAGATATTTTTGAAAACTTTTGGTGCTGTATGGAATGAATCTCCGTACCTAATCTATATCGCTAAATCGATAATTAGATGTAAGGTCGATAATTTTCTCATAGGATAAAAAACTGGTTCAATTACTCTGATTCATCCCTATATTTGCACACACGCACGCACGCACGCACGCACGCGCGCACGCACGCACGCACGCACGCGCGCACGCACGCACGCACGTACAGGATGTCCATCTATAAATGTCCGAACAAATATCTCACAACTGGTTGAAGTTACAAGAAAGTTTAATAAGAAAAATTTGTACGAGTCAGCTCCAAGTCAGCTACAAACTGCACGTAAAAATTTTTTTCTTTTGGCTGTTTCGAGTTATGTATTAAGAGTACAAATTAATTCGGTTCATTTTTTTGTGTTCAAAAATGCATTTATTTCAAAACAAAATGAATGAACAGATTAATTAAAGTATTGTCCATCGCTGGTTACTACTTTTCCCTATCTCTCAGGCAATTTTCGAATTCCATCTCGAAAAAATGACTCGTCTTTAGAGGCGATCCAATTTTGGAGCCAATTTTCGATTTCTGCGAAAGAAGTGAACCGATGACTTGCCAAATCGTGCTGCATCCTTCGGAACAACCAGTAATCAGAAGGAGCAATGTCCGAAGAATACGACGGGTGCGGTAAAACATCCCATTTGAGCGTTTCCAAATATTTTTTTTACGACTTTAGCGACATGAGGCCGAGCGTTGTCATGAAGAAAAATAACTTTATCATGTCTTTGCTCGTATTCCGGCCGTTTTTCTCGCAATGCACGGCTCAAACGAATCAATTGTAGCCGATCGCCCGTAATGAAATCGCCAGGTTTCAGCAGCTCATAATAAACAGCACCCTTTTGGTCCCACCAGATACAGAGCATGATCTTCGAACCATGAATGTTCGGCTTTGGTGTTGATGTTGAGGTCGATGGCAACGATTGACCGGGCTTAGCGTAGTATTTTTTCTTCTTAGGGTTGTCGTAGAATATTCACTTCTCATCTCCAGTCACAATCCGATGCAAAAAACCTTTTCTTTGTTGTCTTTGAATCAACTGTTCGCAAGTGAAAAATCGCCTTTCATCGTCTCTCGGTTTCAGTTCATAAGGCACCCAATTTCCTTGTTTTTCAATTATTCCCATGGCTCTTAATCGTGCAGAAACGGCTTATTGAGTTATTCCCAATGATTCTGCAAGCTCCTCTTGCGTTTGACTCTGATCTTCTTCGAGTAATGTCTCTAATTCTTTGTCTTCGAATTTTTTTGGCTGTCCAGAGCGAGGCTTGTCTTTAACGCTGAAATCTCCATCCTTGAAACGTCGAAACCATTCCCTACATGATTTATCAGTTGGAGCAGTATTATCATAAACTTCGACAAGCATTCGATGGGCTTCAGCTACACTTTTCTTCCAATTAAAACAAAAAATTAGAACCTCCCGCAAATGCTGCTTGGTTAACACAAAATTCGACATTTCAAACACAGTAAAAATCAAGGTTTTTGTATGAAACTCAAAGCGATATAAACTGAATATTATTAGCAGATATCTAACCTCTCTGAAAACGCCAAAATCAGTTGTCACTATGAACCATTCACAACAGTCGGAGCTTTTGGAAAATTAACCGAACTAATTTGTACTCCCAATAGTTTTTTTTAATGGATACTTATAATTTTTTGCATATTACAATAGAGTCTCTTTAAATTTGACTTCTGTAATCTTTGCATTCCTCACACGTTTTACAAATATTAATGTCATGCCCCTTCCATGGTAGGCTAGACATGTGTATTGCGCGCGCATCTGTACCTAATTGTATTAGGTTCTCAGTTCTAAGTTCTCTCTAATGTATGCAACGCAATTCCATAGACAGGTTATGTGTATAACTATTTGTGTAATATATTCTTTTGTGATACATAATATGTGATATGTATATATATAATATATACATATGACTTGTTCTGCCAAGGTTATGTACACTGTAATGCATTTTGACAGATTAGCAACTGCGTTCGCGCAAGTACGCGGTGATTGATAGACTCGTGCTGTAGAGAGGGTATTCTATAATTTTTCCACTCTTATCGCCTCATGGGCCAAATTTAGAGAGACTCCAAATTAATTTGAATATCTTCTCGGTGATGGTAAGCATACAACTCATAGAAAAAAACCGAATAGAAAACCATAGAAAAATACCGAACCGTCACCGTTCAAATCATTCAAATCTCGCTCCTGCTCTAATCACACTATCCATCTCAAATAGCACGCAACCCTTGCACGACACTCGAAGAGTTGACGATCGCGCAACTTTCACACATTCCGCGTGTGAAAGTTCAGTTCGCATCTCGATTCCGATCAATACGGATCATCTATCGCTATTCATTCGTAACGCTTCTTATCATGAACCAAAAAAGCGAATCACGCCGAAGTTCCATCGCGTATTATCATTGCATTTTGTTATCTAATGTTCTCGGTATACGCGTACTGCGAGGGCAGTGCGCAAAGATTACTTGAATCTTCGGCGAGATTTGCCGGTCTCGTTGCTGCTTGCAATACACTTTCTTTCGAATGGCTGTGAGAAACTATTCGACGTCGTACCAAGTGCAAATTACCTGTGCATCTAACCAAACGCATTAATTATCGGATTATGAGCATCGCTTACCATCCACTTCAAACCAATCTTAATTCAACTCAACAATAAACTCTAAATTGTTACAACAAAGAGAGTCGTCGTTATTACACGCCGTCTTGGCGAGCGAGCTTTCCATCCAAGGTGACACCAACACAAACATACAAACATATTTTGGTCCTTCGAGCCGGATCGTCGCTAAGGAAAGTTTTTGAAGTTATTGTTTTGCTTGACTCTCGAACATTCAAGTCGTGCCTTTCCGTTGGAAATCATGTCGTCTCTCGACGAATTGATGAGTGTACAAAACCAACAGATGGATACCATATCTCGCACACTCACTAATTTTAAAAAGCTGGGACAGGTCAAGATGTCACACGTGTTATAACGCGGCAACACCTCGCAACCCTTAAGGAGACCTTTGCCAGATGCCAGGAGCTGGATTGCAAAATTACGTTGGCTGCGGACGAGAAATTGGAGATAATCCATGCGTACTTCACTCAGAACTACTTCCTGACGTGTGAGGATTATTACCACGAAGTTGTCGACATTATATGGCGGAGGTACTACACTGTCACGAAGTCCGCGAACCCTGTCCCGCTGCACATGACGTAAATGATCTTAATGACTCGTTTCGATCATCGTCACATCTTTCGAGAATCAACCTGTCGACCTTCGACGGAAGTTTTGACAAATGGGAAAGCTTTCGCGATAAATTTAAATCAATGATTCACGATGATCATAGTCAACGAATGTCGAGCGCATGTGTTATTTGTGTTCGTGTATAAAAGGCAATGCAAGTAACGCTCTTCTCCATCTCGCGATAACCAATGATAATTTCACTGTCGCGTGGAATATTCTTGTTTCCCGATACGATAATAAACGTTGCCTTATTACAATACATTTACAATCGCTTTTCAATTTATTGTCGCTCACGACAAAAACCTCCAACGATTTTATGTTTCGCGATCAAACTAATAAAGCGATACAAGCTCTGAGCAATCTCGGTTGCACTACTGAATTGGGATGATTGGCTTGTTTTTCTAGTTGCACAAAAACTCGAAATCGCGAAAAACTTGGGAACTTAATCTCAGCGATATTGTAGATTATCCGCGTTATCGCGAACTCGATCAATTTCTCGCATCTTGCATTCGCGTGTTCGACGCGATTGCACCCGCGAACGCAATGGAGAAGTCACAGACGACCTCCCAAAGAAAAACTCTCACATTATATACCGCGTTTATCGTTCCGTTCTTGAGCACATTATGCAAAGCAAACCATTATATCAATGTTGTTCCTCAAACTCCATCCCAACGTTTTAAATTCATTAAAAACCAGAAACGCTGTGTGAACTGTTTCAGTAGTGAAGCATGTTGTGAAAGATTGTACAAATCCTCGCACATGTCTATATTCGGCATGCTTGTTCTCGACGGTGTTAGAAAAGATTCCGAACCTATGAGCCTACGTGCAAAATACGACTCTCGGCTGGATTCTTTCTGGATCAATAGTCTCGTTTCCGACTACTGAGTCAATTTCCACATTTGCGCATCACGGAGTTGTTCTTGAAACTCTCAATCGCGATCTTCGTCGCTTTTGGGAAATTGATGAAGTGTCTCAGAAAGCCTTCGGAACGAAGAGCGCTTCCGAGCCACACATTTCTGTACATCGAAAGGACGCTATATCGTCTGACTTCCGCTTAAAAACGAATCATATCTCGATAGACAAATCGCGCTCTATTGCTGTTTCGAGCTTTCATCGCTTAAAACAATGCTTAATTCGAGATCCAATTAACGCTTCCGAGTACCGCGAATTTCTCGCAGAGTACGTAACACTCGAGCTAAAAGCTCACCGACAGAAATTGTCAAACCAGAGCAAACTTATTATATTCCGCATCACGCTGTTTTACGTGACAGCAGTGCAACTACCTGCTTACGAGTGGTCTACAACGCTTCATGCCGCACATCACACGGGATGTCATTGAATGGCCATATGCACATTGGCCCTAAACTTCAAAGAGATTTAGCTACTGTCTTAATGCAGTGACGCCAATACCGTTACGTGTTTACCGCTGATATCGGCAAAATGTATCGCAAATCTTAGTTGACCGATACACCGACATTCCCGAGACACCAACTACCAGTGCATTATGTGGCAACCTACCCCTGGTGGACCAATTACAGATTACCGCCTTCTTACCGTTACGGCATAGCCGCCGCTCCCTACCTAGCCCTTCGGGTCTTAGAACAACTCGTAAACGATGAAGGTGCCGAATTTGCGCTCGCGGTTCCCGTTTCATCAGATCTATGTTGACAATTGCGCTTTTGGCGCAGACGACCAGATTCTTGCTCGTCAAATGCGATCAATTGATCGAGTTACTAAAGAAGGCTTTCGCCTTTGAAAATGGGCGAGTAACGCCACCGCTCTGTTGTCCGAGCTTGATCCCGCGGATCATGGTTTAGCCATTCATAAGGTTCTTCAAGACGATGAGCATTTTAAGGTCTTAGGAATACTCTGAAATCCTAAGCTATATATTTTTCAATTCCGCTTTACCGTACTGTCATCATCCTAACGAACCAAACGAGCCATTCTGTCGACTATCGCTAAGTTTTTCGATCCTTTAAGATGAGTTACTCAGTATTACCGACAAAATTTTTATGCAACGACTGTGGTCCCTCCAATACCGATGGGATGACGAAATTCCTATGCAACTTCTTGATCCGATTCTGGTTCAATCTTCTGGTCCGATTACCATCAACGACTTTCGTGTCTCAATACTATTAGCATTTCGCGCTGGACTACTTACGGATCTCACATTCTACATTGCGTCCTTCATGGGTTTTTCAACGCATCGACTTTCGCTGCCGCTTCGTATCGTTAATATAGACAGCTCCATCATCGTCTCTCTTCTCGCCGCCAAATCAAAAGTGGCGCCCCTTAAAACAATCAGCGTCTCGCGATTGGAATTATCCGCTGCGTTGTTTCTCGCTCACTTGATGCATTTCGCGCTCTCAGCGCTCCAATTTCCGAATCTCGAATGTCACTGCTAGACAGACTCCACTATTACACTCGCCTGAGTCAGTAACCTTCCCGATGGAAAACGTTCGTCGCCAATCGCGTTTCGGCTGTGCAATCACTCCTTTCTGGAGTTTCTTGGCGTCATGTTCCGTCGCACACCAATGCGCGTCTCGCAGTCTCGCTCCCGCTCTTTTCGAGACACATGCTTTATGGTGATCAGGCTCTCCATGATTGCATCATCCTCCCCAGTCCTGGCCGAACTCGTACCCTTCGGTACCTTTCGATGTGGATCCTCTCGAACAACGCTCAGAGTCTCCAGTATGTGCCTTGCATGCGAGACCCCAACGTAGGATCTCGCGTCGCGTTATTCTTCATGGTCAAAACTGTTACGAACTACTACTTATCTGTACCGTTTTCTAAATCGATTCCGACGCTCTAAAAATCCGCAAGCGAATACCGCGAACTCTGCTCCCCGAAGAAATTCAGAACGCCAAACGCTACTGGTTCAAAACAATCCAGTCCGACATGTTTCCTAATGAGACCGCGTCTCTAAAACATAAACACCCGGTATCGAAGAACAGGCCGCTCTTTGTTCTCAATCCTTATGAACGAGAATGGACTTATTCGCGGAAGATTCCGGCGAGTTTGCCTCCTACGGGCAACGAGGAATCCTATCGTCTTACGCGCGCACCCGCTGTTGGTTCTCATTATCCAGCACAACCATCTTCGAACGTTGCATGCTCTCAATTAACTCTCACGTCATTGCGACACGAATTCTAGATTCTCCGGGCCCTCGCCACTGTTCGATCCGTTCTTTATAAGTGTATACCATGCACGCGTGAACGTGCCCGTCGAATCCATGGCGATTTCCTGGCTGCGAGAGTCAACCAAACTGCTCGTGCCTTTGTCCATACCAGCGTTGATTATACAGGTCCGATCGCTGTCTGAACGACTCCCGGTCGAGGGCATAAATCGCAAAAAGCCTATATTGGTTTATTTGTATGCCTCACGACCAAAGCTCTACACTTAGAGCTCGTCAGCGATTATACCTCTCCTATCTTTATCGCAGCGTATCAATGATTTGTTTCTCGCCGAGAACTACCGACATCCATGTATTTCGATAACGGAACCACGTTTTACGGCGCCGATCGCGAATTGATCCAATACACATGCAAAAGCAATTCGTGATCCTAACTTCTGAAATCGACTCGCTACAGATAGAATTGCGTAGCACTTCCTACGCCCTGCATCGCCGCACTTCGGTGACCTGTGGCAGACCGGCGTTAAAAGTGTCAAGCATCATTTAAAACGATACATCGGTCTCCACACTCAAGCATCATTTAAAACGATACATCGGTCTCTACGCTAACTTTTGAAGAGATGTCCACGCTGCTTTGTTGGATCGAAATGTACCTTAATTCACGTCCGATCGCTTCCGTTTCCAATAATCTCACCGATTATCACGCTCCGATCCCCGATCTCATTTTTTAGTTGGAACCTCTTTTATCGCTTCCGCCGAACCAATCGTACTTGACTTAAATGAAAATAGACTTTCGCGTTGAAAAATGGTTCAACAAATAATCGAAAGTTTTGGAAGTCTTGGTCCGGTGATTACTTGCATACCCTTCAACAAAATTGCGCGTTGTCCAGCGATTGGCCAAATCAGTCAAATCATCCTTGTGTGTAACTCTTTAGATCCACCGATAGGAACTTAGTTGCATAACGGCGTGTCATCCCGGTTGATGATTTAACTCGCGTCATAACTGTAAAAACAGATCGTTCCGAGTACAGGCAACCAATTGTAAAACTTTGTTTTCTATTCGTCACGATCAATACCAAAGAGTAAAGATTCCGTCACGGCGGGCGGAGTTTCCGTTGAACGTACTTGATGTTACCGGTATCGCGAACCATAAACTATGATTGTATTGCGTTCCGATCTTTGTATTCTGTATCAGATCATTTTCATTGTTATACCATTATTGTATCTTGCGTGCTTTGATGCGAATTATTTCGAATGCTTGCATTCGAGGCGGGTGGTATGTTCTGGAATGATTGTTAATTCGAATATCTTCTTGGCGATGGTAAGCAAACAGCTCATAGATACCGAGTCATCACCGTTCAAAACATGCGGATCTCTCTCCTGCTCTAATCACGCTATCTATCTCAAATGGCGCGCGACTCCCCTGCGCGACACTCGAAGAGTTGACGATCGCGCACACTTTCTGCGTGTGAAAGTTCATTTCGCTTCTCATTCCCGATCAATAAGGATCATTTATCGCTGTTTATTCGTAACACTTCTTATCCCGAACGTGAAGAGCGAACCATACCGAAGTTCGATCGCGTATTACCGCTGTATTTTGTTATCTAACGTTCTTGGTACACATACCGCGAGGGCAGTTAGTGCGCGAGGATTACTTGAATCTCCGGCGAGATTTGCCGGTCTCGTTGCTGCTCGCAATATACTTTTTTTCGAACAGCTGTGAGAAACTACTCGACGTCGTATCAAGTGCGAATTACCTGTGCACGCGTCTAACCGAACGCATTAATTATCGAATTACGAGCATCGCTTACCGCCTGTTTCAAACTAATCTTAATTCAACTCAACAATAAACTCTGAATTATTACAACAAAGAGTCAACAAAGTCATCGTTATTACACGCTGCCTTGGCGAGCGAGTCTTCCATCTAAGACGACACCAGCGTCACAAACACACAAGCACTATAGTTTCGAAGATATTCGTTCTAAAAGAGAAAAAACATTAATGACCTTGACCTGATTTCGATAAAGTCATTCAAGATCAAGTCCACATTTCCATCATGTGTCTCCCTTCAAACCATGGAACTTTCATTGAAAAAATTTTTCCATAAAATCGATTCGCGAGATAATTAATCATATCATTTAAAATGAAACATCTTTTATATATATATATATATATATATATATATATATTATATATATTATTTATATATACATATTATATAATGTATATACATATATGTGATATGTTTCAAAAGTAATGCAAAAGATTTTTTTTATGTTCAGTTGTGGACTTGTTAGAGTGATGGTGGAGAGAGTGGAGGGAGATTCCAGGTAAAGGGTCTGCCTCGTGTCAGTTGAGTGCGGATTACTGGGAGTAGCAGGTGTTTGAAGAAATTTAATAGTGTTTTGTATCGTTGTCATGATTAAAAATGCAGAGTTCTCTAGTGATCCGCATTCAACTGGCACGAAGCGATCCTTTACTTGTAATCTTCCTCCATTCATCCCATCATCACCCAACCCTAGCAAATCCATAGCTGGACATAAAAAAAATCTTTCGCATTACTTTTGGAACACATCACATATATATATATATATATATATATATATATATATATATATATATACATAGGATCCCTATCTAAAGTTTATTCGAAAGTGGTCTTTTTATTCACTGTAAAAAAATTCTTCTTAACAATTTTTTGAAACAATGAGACATAAAACTTGATCTCACAAAGAATATGAAATTTATTTGAATATGGCTTTCGGTATTTATTTTAAAAAATCATTGAGTAGTACTTAAGTAGCAAAGTCACTATTTTTTCGACCGGCAATAGCGAAGACAGGAGGCATTTTATATTATATAAAAAAATTTGTATAAAAACATTAACACTTATGGAATATCCTATATAAAAGTGAAATAAATTTTCATAAAAATGTTCATAATGGTGAACACTAATGTGCTTAGATTGAGTATAACTGCAATCGGAAGACATCCTTAAGAAGGCATAGCAAACATTGAAAAAATTCAATATTAATTATTGTAATTTTTCAATAAATTTCAAGTTAATTATCATTTTTTAAATAATAATTAACAAAACACATAAACAATATCATATTATTATATTTGTAAATAACTAGTAACATATATAATGTATAACATCATATGAGATCACAATAAAAATTACGTCAAGTTACAAGAGATTACATTTTATTTTTTAAAATTATATTAGGTTGGAGAAAAAGTTCTGCGGAATGTTGTTAGCTCAAAATTATATAAAGAATATATTTGTTGCAAAATTTTCGACTATATGATGTGAAAGCTTAAAGTTTTTCGAAAAGTTCGTTTTAAAAAAATATTTTACGATTTTTTGTTACCAAGTTTAAATAAAAGTGCATTCTGATTTTGCTCATAACTCCGTAAAAAATCATTGTACTCTAATTAATAAAACAGATTCTTAAAACTGAACCGTTGTTCTATCAAGTGATGTAATTGTCAATTTAAAAAAAAATAGAATATACACTACGTAAAAAAATTAAAGGGTCACCTAGTCCATTCTCAAAAATAGGTAAATATTTAAAAGAGTGTAACTTTATCAAAAATGATCATAACGAGATTTTTAAAAATACATTTTAAAGCTTAAAATATCTACTTTCAAAATCGGTAATTATTCTACATATTTCGATCAGACTGATTTTTTACGAAGCTATACGAACAGAATGGAAACTAGGCGATTCTTTAATTTTGTTACGTAATGTATGTACATTTGAATTAGAAATATTACTGTCCTTTTTTTCTAATGCACAATGATTACAAGAATTTTAACTCAAATTTCAATATATTTTGCATTTAAAAATTAATATAATACTATTCGATAGACAACATTTCAATTTAAAAAATTTGTTTTTTTAATTGCAGTACGATGATTTTTAATGAAGTTATGAGCAATGAAAGTTAGAATGCTCCTTTATTAACTCGTGAATAATTCCAGAATAAAAAATTATAGAAATATTTTTTAAAAATGATTTTGTAGAAAAAACTCTAAACGATATATAGATAATCGAAAATTTTCGCAAATTTTTTTTGGCACGTGACATACTAACAAAGTGAGAAGAAAAATTTTCATTTCTTCCAGCTCGTAGGTTTCTATATATATATACAGGGTTGGCCATATTCGACGGAAAGATGTTTTTTTTTCAATCATGGGAAAAAAAACACATTTTTTGCTGTTCATTTTAAAAATCATTTAATAAGGTTCAAGGTCTTTCCGTCGAATATGGCCAACCCTGTATATGTGTGTGTGTGTATGTATATATATGAATTATAAAACTCATAAATTCAAAAAATATAGTAACCATTTGAAAGTAGAAATTTCAAGCTTTAAAATCCTTTTTTTAAATTTGATCATTTTTAACGAAGATATTGTACATTAATTTTGAGCTAATAAAATACCGCAGATCTTTTCCTCCAATCCAATACTTTTTTACTGAATGTATTTTATGAATAAAATATTTCGGTTTCAAATTAAAAAATCATAAAGTTCTTTACAGATTAGTAAAAAATTGTATTGCACATGGATTATTTTCACTTATTATTATTTTTACTTATTATTTTTACTTATAATTTTTATTTATTATTTTTGTTTATTCTACATTTATTATTTTTACACTTAAAAAAGGAGCAATTTATAATCATTTTCATAATTTGGGACAAAATTTTAAACGCGTTTAAAACGGAAGAAAAAGTTGAAATTTGGGACGGTTGGTCATTAAATTGTACACACGCTACTTACTTTAATGCCTTCCGATGCGTATACACGAAAAACGCAATTCGTTTGTGATACATGTCACTTGTATAAAAATGTAAAATTTTCACGACATCATTATGTTTGTATGTTAATCGTTCGAAACGAAATCTGCAAATATATATTTGCAACAATATATGCGTGACATTTGCAATAGTTTTGCTAATTCAATAGTTCAATTTATTTTTACCCGACTAGAGCGAAAATACTGCAGACATGTTCGATGTAAGTTAGAAGCATGCAGTCGTGAGTGACTATTCCAGTCATAGCAATTTCCCAAGCTATGATAGCATGTGAAAAGATATAGAAAAAGTATTTCCTCTCATCAACGAAATAATATCCTGGATATGTCGGCAGTATAGGACGAGATTCGTTGAGAGGTAAAACGATATCCAATATTTGTGGTATGAGAGACACAGACATAAACACATATACAGCAAAATAGCAATACACTGCAACACAGAAAAAGCATTCACTCAACGTTAATTAATTAAACTATAATTTTAAAAACAGAAAATAAAAATAGTCAGAAGTGAAGACAAAAATTGCATAGTTCATTCTTACACAAGTATCCCAAGGAATACCTTCTGCCATTCTTAGCATATTTTTTCATAATTTCGTATTCTTCTGGTGTTTCTAATTCATTCCAATCAATGAATAACTGATCAATGAGAATTTTCATCTAGAAGTATCAACAATTAATATTAAACTTAAATAATAACATTAATGTACATAATATTGCACTCATACTCTTGTACATATATCACGGAAAACAAATAATTTTACATACTTTACATCGGTTAAAGTAACATGTATACAATTTGACCAATGTTACGGTTGTTAACATATAGGACGTCATAGTTTCAAAGATACATTGCAAGTTTCCGTCACACCTAATAAATTTAGCTATCTAAAAATTCAAATAGTAAAGTTTATTATTCCAGTTGTCACTTTTTATTTAAAATTAATGATTACCTGTGGAATAATCATAGAAATCGTGCTCAAAGTTACCAAGATCACACAAAACAATCTCATTATTGGTCTCTGATAGGGCCACTGGCCAGACAATGATGATATTTTCTTAATGACGTCATAATGGTGACTCCAGCTGGCGTTCATAGTTTTAATCACAAAAAAAAGATTCTTCGTTTCTGACTTTGTTTAGGAAATTTATGTTAGACTTTTATTTCACCCGCTTGATGCGAGATATAGTTTAAGATCCCGGGCAAGTTATGCATAATGCAAATACTACATCCCTACAATTGAGTTTCATTATATTATCGTGGCACAATTCTGCGAATTATGACGCATAGCTTGTACATAGAACGATAGTAGTATTTATTTCTTTGACAGCAAACATAACATAGATTATAGAGGGTATCGAGGTTTTATTATTGATAGAAGTGTCATCCAGCCTGTTACTAAGTTCCCTGCGAATGGAACTTATCGATCAATAGAATACTTCCTTTTCTTGTCGCGGCAGTTCTAGAAGCAACTTCCTCATTCGGAAAGTAAAAGTTTTATTTTTTTTTAACAATAATGTACTTTCATCTATGGTCGAATTAGATATAATATAAACTAAAAACTTATGAAAAGAAGAGCATAAAAATCACCGCACAAGATATTATTTGTTATATTTAATCATTACATTAATAAAACATTAGACGTTTCGGCCACAATCTGGCCATCTTCAGTAAATTCACAATATTCTTAAAACGCAGAATTATATATATCTGACATTAAATTCAACCGTCATGTAATATAACTGTGTATAAACGTGTTCTTTCATCATGTGAAGGTGTATCATACAACAATGTTGCAGCGCCAATTGTCATATTGCGAATTATGTAGAACAAGAATTTCCAAATTCTAATTTAAAAAATTAACCTATCATTAATATCTTCTAGTCGAAATGTATGAGAATAGAATCGTTACTTGTTTTAAACAACAAAATGATGAATCTCAAGTACATTCCTTACACAGATGGAAATTTGTCGTGACATTGTGTGTTATTATTTATCATATCATATATGTTACCACTGTTTATATATATATATATATATGTGTGTCAAAAGTTTAAATTGTTCTAGAATTATTTATTAAGTGTGAGAGAGATCTTTCTTTAGAAAAGGCAGATAAACATCGGGCAAACCTTATACCCATAACCTTCGGTATCACTTTGCTTATTGATACTACTTATTTGGCTTTTTATGTGTATCATTTCAGAAATTCTTCTTTTCAATAATGATTGTTCTGTGTCTAAAATTCTGATATTATCTCAATCCAATTCGTGCATCTCATTCAACTGGTGACGTGAAACCACTGACATCTTCGAGGTGGATCTTCTTATGTCAGCCTTATGTTCTTTTATTCGAGTTTTTAATTTCCTTTTTGTTTGGCCAACATAAGAAGACTCACAATTTAAACAATTTATTTTATAAATCACTCCACAATGGTCCTCTTTAAGCGAAGGATCTTTTCCAGTTTTAATAAATCTATTCATTTTACTTATAGGTTTGTAAGCGATATTAAAGCCCTGAATATATGATAGTTTTTAAAATTTTTCCGATACTTTACTTAAATATGATATTATAAAAAACTTTCTTTAAATTAAAATTAGAGTCGCTTTCATTATTGTTGTACTCACTATTTTTATCTAAATTCGTTCTATTTTTAAGTTAAGTTTTAATTCTATTTTTTATTATTGAAAAGATGAATTTAAGAGGATAATCATTCATTAACAGAGTGTGAATTAAATCAGAAATGTTTTTTTCCTGAAATTTTGGATGGGATAAAAGCAATATTCTATCTAATTGCCCAATGATTACACCTCTTTTATGTACTAACGGATGATTCGAAAAATAATTTAAATATTTCCCTGAATTAGTAGGTTTTTTATAAATATCGAAGATGATTCTTCCTTCCTGTCTCATTAGTTTAATGTCTAAAAAATTAATGCCGTTTTCATTGCCAAAGTCAACTGTGAATCTTAGCCTTTCATGATATGAATTAAACAATTCCAGAACATTCTCCACTTTGTCTTTATGCACCGCCAATACAATGTCATCAACAATATAAAGTAGATATGCAAATTATAAACATTACATATATGACCAATAAAAGTATATTATCATGTGTTGTATTAAAAATATTAAAGATAGACACGTGTCATTTTTACAAATATGTCATTCCCAATAATTCATTGGTATCTAAGAAAATCGTGGTCTCGCGTAAAGAAACGTAGTTTAATCGTTGTACTTGACTTAGCACCGAGACACTATTGTGTCTCCTGATATTATCTCTATTCTATATACAAATAGAGATATTTTTTCTTTCCGTTTTAGCAACTGGCGTATAAGAGAAAATATACAGACTTTACTGTATATAATTTTATTCTAATTTAATAGTAGAAAATCTGTTTACAAATTTAAAATTCATCTTTCTCAAATTAAACTACACGAGGCGCATGACTTCCCATGTGAAGCGACGATTTTTTTAGTTTATAATTGTTAGTTATTTTGGTATCTGTTAGTTAGAGAATTTTTTACTATTTTTTTCGTATTGCTAAAAATGCTTCCAAAAATCTTTTTTATTTTGAGGAACCATAGTTATCATAATCGTGCCCACTACACAATAAATTACTTTAGCGGACTTTGCAAATGATTATGAGAGAAAAACAACTTTACTTATTTACTTTAAGAGGATGCTAAATTGACCATCGAACTTGATCGACGTCGATAGTACAGATTTTTAAAATTTCAAATAATAAAAGTCAATAATCTTTTTTTATAGTTCATTTCTCACATTATCATTCTGTCTCACTTAAACACATACATTTGTCCTTATTTGGCATATTGCAATGCCATCACTTGCAAGATCGAGCACCTACTGCTAAACAGAATTATCGCTATGTTTACTATTCTGAGTCTTCACTCAGCATTTGTATACACGTTATTTGCAGATCGATATAAATCTTTCTTTTTAAGCTTTTAATCTCATCAGTTTTATAAACTCACAAGAGAACACAACCAAGTGAATCTTTCCAATTTAAATGAGTTTTTAGTATGTTTTATGGACAAAAATAGGAGACACGTATTTTTTTTATACGTGCTGAGTCGCACATTAAGGGGGCGAAATCCTTCCTTGAAAAAAATCGAATTTTTTCTTTCTGAATATCGTCGAAACCATGAGAGATAGAGAAAAATGTTTTAAATAAAAGTTGAATGGTTGTAAAAATACTTCATAACTGTAACAAAGAAATTTATTTATTTGTTTATTGTATATATATATATATATATATATATATATATATATATATACAATAAACAAATAAATAAAAAATTATGAAAAAAAGAGCATAAGGAACCACAGCACAAGTTATAGTTTGTGATATTTAATTATTCTTGCATTACATTTCGGTCATAATCTGGCCATCTTCAGTAAATTAATAATATTCTTAAGACGCAGAGTTACATCAAGTTGGAATAAAATTCAACCGTCGTGTGTTATAATTGTAAAAAAACATGTTTACATCTATGCGACGCTGCTTCGTATAATAATGTTAGAACGTCAGAAGTCATATCATGAAAAGTGTAGAACGAGAATTTCCAGATTCTAATTTAAAATAATTTATTCTATCATTAATATCATTTAAACGGAGTATAAAACAATAGAATCGTTATCTGTTTTACAGCAAAAATATATCGATGAATCTCAAGTATAACCATTGCACAGATAGAAATTTGTCGTGACATTATGTGTTGTTATTGGTCCTATCATATATTTTACCGCTATTTATATTCATGAGTCAAACAGTTTGGAAAGTTCTAGAATTATTTATTAAGTGCGAGAGAGATTTTTCTTTAGAAGAGGAAGATAAACATCAGGCAAACCTTCAGTATCACTTTGATTATTGATCCCACTTATTTGGTCTTTTATATGTATCATTTCTGAAATTCTTCGTTTCATTAATGATTGTTCTGTATCTAAAATTTTTTTTTATGTTATCCCAATCAAATTCATGCATCTCATTCACACGGTGACGTAAAACGACTGATATCTCAGAAGTAGATTTCTTTATATCAGTCTTGTGTTCTTTTATACGAGTTTTTAATTTCCTCTTAGTTTGGCCAACATACGACGATTCGCAATTTAAACAATTAATTTTATAAACCACTCCACAATGGTCATCCTTAAGGGATCTTTTTCTGTTTTTATAATTGTATTCAATTTATTCATCGGTTTATAAGCTATATCAAAACCATGAATATATGCAAGTTTTTTGAATTTTTCAGAAACCTTGCTCAAGTATGGTATCGTGAAAAATTTTTTCTTATTGGAATCATATTCATTATTGTTTTCTTCATGATTTTGATCTGGATTAGTTCTATTTTCCAAAGTTTTTATTCTATTGTTAATTGTTGAAAATACGAATTTAAGATGATAGCCATTATTTAGAAGAGTGTGAATTAATCCCGAAATATTTTTTTCATGAAATTTAGGATGGGACAATAGTAAAATTCTATCAAACTGCCCAATGATTACTCCTCTTTTATGTGCTAATGATCGAAAAATAATTTAAATATCTCCCCGAATTGGTAGATTTTTTATATATATCGAAGATGATGCTTCCTTCTTGAATCATTAATTTGACGTCTAGAAAATTAATACCGTTTTCATCGCCAAAGTCAACCGTAAATCTAAGTCTATCGTGATATGAATTAAATATAAATAAATAAAAGGTAGTATAAAAGAAAGGCAAAGAGCCAATAACGTATAAAATAATTTTAATTTAAATAAGCAAAATTAATACAAAACAATTAAAATAAACAAATGTTTCAACTCCAATTGAGTCATTTTCATGTAATCTTACAGTAATATAAACATCTAAGTTCTAAGTTAAAAATCTGTACATGGTCTTACAATATTCTTACAATTCCTTAATATAAAATTTTTCTTTCTGTGTAATACGCTGCGAGTCATTTTTATATTAAGAATTAACAAAGTCATAAGAAAATTCTGGAAAAGTAACCGTGAACAAAAAAAATTAATATTAATTACATAAAAATTAATAATATGATAATGTACCTTAGTAAATCTATTAAAAGTCCAATAATAATCCAATAACACAACGAGAAAAAAATGTAGACTGCAGTCCATTTCGAGGTACAATATAATAGTCTTTTAATTTTGCTAGTCGCTAAAATCCTTCCAACCACGCCTTTATGATTATATGTTTTACTACTCCTAAACACACCAAATGCATATACTCTAGTAGTGTTTGGTGTACTAAATCCAATGGTAATGAATGCAAAATAATCTAAAAATCAAAATAGAATAATCATGATGACGTTCATCTTTTCTTTCTGATAATATTCTTCATTAAAATAATAGTTCTGTCTGTTTTATGCCTTTCGCCTGGGATTTTACATTTGTTGCAACTATTAAATCCGGCATGTTCCTTAATATTTAAGCATGCTTACCTAGCGGGTATATCAGCAATAAAATAATTTAATTTTATTCTTACAATTTTGTCATTGAACAAAATACCTTTTTCGAATAATTGCAATAGTTCTAAATTAAAATCTTTGAAGAAATCCGTCATATCGAGAGGTTTTGTAGGTCTTGATAATAGATTCCCGCAACCATTGGACTTTTATCTTTAATATTAATAATTCGAAATTGAATCGGCCAAATATCAAAATTAACATTTTCATAGATATTCGCTCCATCAGAACTAATGTTCATCAAAATTTCCAAGGGCACTCCATCACAGAGTGATAATTTCTTCAAGATGTTTTCGTAAATGCCTACATAGTATATAAAAATTAATCTGGCAAAACGTCTCTAATTTTCTTATTACAGCCTTTCGGTGTACGTAGGTTGCTGGAAAAGTTTCTACAATCTAATACTTCCAGTAGCGCCAACGTTCTGCTATTAGCATATCCGTAAAATTAGACGTTTTTAACCTATAATTCAGTTGACATTTTGTACTCAACCCAACTTTTGTTTGCATAGTATTTTAAAAGAAGTTATTTTGTGAGAAAATGGAAATTTCACGTGAAAATTTTCGGGCAATGATTTTTTACGATTACAAATGTAATCTAACTTCGAAACAATGCATCGATCGACTTTATTTGACTTTTGGGGATGAAGCACCATCCAATAAGACTGTTTATAATTGATTTGCCGAATTCCAGCGTGGACGTACTCTTCTTTGTAACGAATTCCGTGAAGGTCATCCATCCATGTCTGTTGTTGCCACTAATGTTGATGCTGTGCGTAAAATGATTGAGCGAGACCGGCATATGACATACCGTGAGATTCAGGCATTGACATGAAAGCATACGATTTTGCATGATCACTTGAGCGTACGGAAACTTTGCAGTCGTTGGATTCCACAATTTGACCGAAGCTCCAAAACAGGCTCGTGTTAAATGGAGCAAAGAAATGCTCAAGAAATTCAACCGAGGTTGGTCAAATTTGGTCTATAACATCGTTACTGGGGACGAAACATGGATCTATTCGTATGAGCCCGAAAGTAAACAACAATCCACTGTTTGGGTATTCTAAAATGAATCGAAACCAACAAAAGTTGTTCGTTCTGCCAAGCAAATGATTGCTTGTTTCTTCAGTTATATATGTGGCAACCGTGGCTTTAGAAGATCGAAAGACTGTAAATACTAATTGATACACAACAATTTGTTTGCCAGAAGTCATAAATGAATTGCGTAGAACAAATCGAAATCGTCGCATCATCCCTCATCATGACAACGCCAGCTGTGTCACACAGCACGTCAAATCGTTGATTTTTTATCCAGTAAAAATGTCGAATTGATGACTCATTGTCCGTATTCACCTGATTTATCACCTAATAACTTCTTTTTGTTCCTAAACATTAAAAAGAAGATGGGTGGTGAACGATTTGAATCGCCTGAAGCAGCTGTTGAAACATTTCGTACATTAATTTCTGAGATTACAGCCTCAGAATGGAAAAAATGCTTCGAAAATTGGTCCAAGCATATGCAAAAATGTATCGATCTTAAAGGCGAATACTTTAAAAAACAATAAAGCCATTTACCGAATTTTACATGTTTTTTTTCATATTGTTTGCAGAAACTTTTCCAGCAACCTACGTATTTAATAATGTCCTAGCATCTTTAGGAAAGTTTTTGAAGCACTCATGTTCTCGTAATACCTTTAAAATACAATTTATCTGCGTGTGTGCTTTTTCAATAAGCTTGTGCTAATGTTACTTTAAAATCGATTTTATTAATAATATTGTTCGAAGTAATATTACTGTCATTTTCATCATCACTTGTATTCGAATATCTACTGCTATCAGTAGCACTTAATGATGTATTATTATTATTATCACTATTACTATAAATAATATTGAGAGCACTTTTACTACAGCACGGAATGTGTTCATCTTTTTTGTTGTTTTCAAGATTATTGGGTTCAGCTTGTGGTACATTACCCATCGGCTACCGAAGCATTAAGTGCATTTATAGTTGCGTTAAATATTGTTCGATGATGTAATCTTTTTAATCTGACGGATAACTTATCAAAACTTTTATGCGAACTATGCAGGAGACTTCGTTTTCTCTCCATTTTGCTTATTTTCCAGTTTCGACTATGAACGAGCTAGTCACCCGACATGCGTAATAAAGGAGCATAGGAATATCTATACTAGAGAACAAAAAGCATGCTATATACGTCTATCAGTATTATTCTAAAATATAATCGAGAAGTCACCAACAAGAAAGAAGTCACTAACAAGAAAGTAAAGCGATAATGAAAGGTTATTATAATCGTTCAATTTACGAAATTATGAAATTGCTAAATGATTGTCAATTCTATAGTTGGAAAAATTATATATATTATTTTAGAGAAAACACGCTACATTCCTACAGTATTGTTCTAAAGTACAATCGAAGTCTTCAATAATAGCACGAAAGTACAGTTACAATTAAAGACTACGGTAGTTGTACATTTTTCAAAATTATGAAAGCTATAACATGATCATCTATATTTCATTTATTTCAACATATATTGAAAACTGTATAGAGTTACTATATCAAGCAAAAAGAGAGATATATTTTTCAAATGGTATTATTATAAGTATAATCGAAAAATCTCCAACCATAAAAGTTAAGTGTTAGAAGAAGACTATTATAGTGGCTCTTTTTTTATCTTAAGAAAACAGAAATCTATTTTCTTCTAAAATAATCTAATATAATCTTATAATAACATTTTATATAAAATGCAAGAAAGTTTACTTTTAGATTTTGACGTATACTCTTATCTAATTAATTGCCTTTTGGTTAATATGTTCGCATTTTGCGATCAAGTTAGACATTATTTTAGAGTTCTACCGGTATTTCTCTAGCCAATGTTATTTGGGATATATATTACTTTCCTCAGAGCATCTTCTTGTAATAAATCCCGTCATACACTTCGTATATTATATGGGAAAAAGATTTACACTGACTCCTACAGCTTACAAATACCTGGATGTCGGAATCGTCGTGGAATGTGTGTTTTTTATGGAAATTGTAATTGGCGATAACCAAGGTGACAACATAATTTTACCTCGGGCAATATGGCTTTCATCGAAAGACGCGCAGATATTGGGCGATTCGTGCAATCGCACCTTCATCATTATCGGTCCAAGGTCTTGTAATAGAAGTCGTAAAAATCGTGATGTGAATGTGATTAAATTAATACTACGCGATACATATCTATATATGAAGCTGTCAACCATGCTCTTCATGTTCAAACTCGAACATTGCTCGAGAATGTATACTCTGAGTGTCAGTATACGCATATCGTCAATGAACAATTTAAATATTTTGCAACATTTTTAGGTGAAAATTATATCACCGATAAATGCGCTGCTGTAGATTTTTTGCGCAAAATTTATAATAAAAAATCAAATATAGAGTGTGAGTTAATAATTTATCCTTTAGATAATATTGTAAACAGTGTGAAAAATAAATGTACATTTTATTACTAATCGAAAGCAGGTGATTAAAATTCGATTTAAAATTAATTAAATTAAATTAAAGTTCCTGCTTACAAATATTGTAAGAACTGTAAATTGTAAAACTACGTTATATATAAAAAAATAATTGTATATTTAAACTATATATCTGGGTGTATGACATTATTCATTCCTTTCTAATCGCAGCGCTATCATATTACGCGCGCCGCCAGCATCTTCACATTCGATGGTACTGTATATTAGGTGTTGGAATTAATTCGTAGCGTTTTACAAGTGATGGGAAGTACTCTCATTAATGTATTTTTTAATGCTCATGTGAAATAAATAACATTCTTTCATTAAAAACGCTACGAATTAATTCCAACACCTAATATATATATATAATATGATATAATTAAGATGCGACGTTACCAAATAGTACAATATTTGCTAATATACAATTGTCAGCATAATATAAGAAATTTTTTCAAGGACATTAACATGTTTTGGCGATGACATCATTAATGTAATTTGATACAACAACTACAAAAATACAACATTTGCAATTTCATCAAAGTATAGCTGCTTTGTTAATGTAATTTTTTTCAAGAGCATGAAATGTCTATATCATTAATAAAAATAGCGTATTTAATTATATAAAAATGACAAGATTTAGATGCACCGTCATTAGTCAATTCGACAGCGCAAGTGACAACATGGAGCACGATTTGATTGAGCAAGCTACCCTGCTTAGTACTATTAACGAGTACAGCGATGTGGGAACAGCGATGCGATGAATTATAGAATCATTGGAGAAGCAGAACCGTATCAAACGATCGGTAATAGACAATCACTGATTGCATATATCGCGCGGCTCGAGAGTTTGTAGGAATTTGTGGAAGATTCGTGCATGTGGACGCTAAGTACGGACTTCGTTGGCGCGTAATCGAAATGGCGTTCGAAAGCCGTATTCTGATGGGCGCGATGATAAGCTCTAAACATATCGAGCCTCGCCGATTCCTTGAAGACACAAGCGAAATTGTACTCGAGCATGTGCATAGTGTAGTACAATGATATAAATCTATTAAAATAAACACTGTTTTTAATGGCAGATGATAAACGCGCAAACAAAAGTATCGCCACCTGGAACTATGAACTATATCAATGCACCGATTTGCACGAGTGGTACGTGTCGCCGAGCCTACCTTCATTGGAAGAATTTCAGGAACGCGATAGCGGATGTACATTGTCGTATATATTGAATTTAACGGTGAATGCGAACAAGCACAATTCTCTGTGCGCGGGATGTCATATAAAACTCCCGCGAGAAATTATGCTAAAGAGAGCGGTAATCAACGTGCAAACCGCGGATAAAATCGCGTGTTTCACATGGTTGCTGCTCTACACTCGGCTCAAAAAAATGTGGAATGGGAATCTTCATATCCGTATTATACGTCGGTTTTAAATCTCGCGGGCATCGAATTTCCAATGACGTTGAATCAAATTAAGAAATTCGGAACTTGAATGACATTTCCATCAATGTCTATCCGAGAAGGGGATTGTGTCGGTACAACTCGCCGATCGAAAGAGGAGCAAACACGTAAACCTCTTGTACATAAAGGATGACAATGTGGGACACTTTGCGCTGATCAAGGACTTATCCCGCCTTGTGAGTTCGGAGATTACTAGAAACAAGAACAGGAAATATAAAGATTATGCGTTTCGCAGGTTTCCTCAGTGTCCAGATTCTTGAAATGCTAACGTTTCGTGAATCTTGCAGTCCACTTCATCAGGGCGAAGAGCAGCCTGATACTGAACTATTCCTCCGGACCGTTCCTTTTCATATTACGCTACTTGTTGGAGTGGTGAGGAGAAAGAAGAGAATTTATTGAATGTTGATTGTTGAAGAAAATAAGGAATTTACAGAGTATGGCTTTGCCATATCTTCATATCACGAATGTGTCGTCTACATAACGGAACCAAACTGGTTTTCTAATTTTTTGAGTGTTTTTCTGAGGGTCTCTTTCTCAAAATGCTTCATGAAGATGTTGGCGATTACAAAAGAAATTGGAGAGTTCATTGCCTAAAGTTTGTTTATAAAATTGGTTGTTATAGGAGGAGTAAGTAGTTGCAAAGCGCACTGCTCTATTAGTGGGATGAGGTCGGAGGGGATTTCATGTGAGGCCTTTATTATGTTTAATGTGTCTTTTATTGGGACTTGTGATAAGGGATTCTATGTCGAAACTTACAAGCAAATCTGTGAGACGTAGTCGGATTTTTTGGATCTTTTATATGAAGTCTGTTAAGTTAGCTATGTGTGATTCAGATTTTCCAGTGAGGGGTTGTAGTGTTTGTGCTAGGAAGCGAGATAAGTTGTATGTCGGGGAGTGTATGGAGCTGACAATCGGTCTGAGGGGGATGTTTGGTTTGTGTACTTTTGATAGTCCGTTAGTCTTGGCGACAGAGGATTTGTAGGTTTTAACGTTGATTTAATTTTACTAAGAATGTTGCTAGGTCTCGGAATGATATCTGGAAAACCATAGATCATATTACATACGAACAAGCCATGAAGACCCACACACAATCCTCTGAAAGACAGAAATAGAAATATATAAATCTTGTACCCTTACAAAAATCCACAATCCTCTCTACTTAAAGGACTTATCCAACAAAGATTTGTCTCAAGACACTATCTGCGCATACCAAAGGCCCTTCGCAGTGGCACCTAGAAAGATTCCAAAGGAAGAGATTATCAGTCAAATAGAGTCAACTATTACCGATTTCCATCAGAACACCACCAATGCAATGTGTAGTATAAAAATTTGACGTATATGCTATTTTGTTGTGCCATCAACAAGTATCAAACGCGCATAAGTAATAAATTGAAAAAGTGTTTGCATAGTATTGTTTTGTTGTGTTCAATATGTCGAAATTTGTTGAATATGCCAAATAAAGAACATTCGCGGACAGCATTAATTTTTTGTTTTTGTTTGAAGAAAACTGCTGAATCATACCGATTACTTCGAGAAGCTTATGGTAAACATGCTTCATCGCAAGATACGTGTGAACGATGGTTTCGGCGTTTCAAAAGTGATGATTTCGATGTTGCAGACAAGAAACACGGAAAACCGTCAAAAAGGTATGAAGATGTAGAATTGCAAGCATTGTTGGACGAAGACGATTCACAAACACAAAAACAACTCGCAGAGCAATTAAGCGTTAGTCAAGTTGTTTCCAATCGCCTACGAGAGATGGGAAAGATTCAGAAGGTCGGCAGATACCACATGAATTGAACGAGAGGCAGATGGAGAGGCGCAAGAACACATGTGAAATTTTGCTCGAATGATACAAAAGAAAGTCATTCTTGCATCGTACTGAGGATGAAAAGTGGATATATTTTGAGAATCCCAAGCGCAAAAAATCATGGGTAGACCTAGGCGCACATCGACCGCAAGACCGAATCGTTTTGGCAGGAAGACGATGCTCTGTGTTTGGTGGGACCAGAAGGGTGTGGTCTATTATGAGCTGTTAAAGCCTGCTGAAACGGTTAATATCAAACGCTACAAACAACAATTGATCGATTTGAATCGTTCGCTACTCGAAAAATGACCAGAATATCGAAAAAAGCAACACAAGATCATTTTTCTCCATGACTTCATCATATACGGCAAAATCGGTTCGCGACACATTGGAAGCACTCAACTGGGAAGTGTTAGTCTATGCGGCTTACTCACCAGACTTGGCTCCTTCCGATTACCACTTGTTTGCATCGATGGGTCACGTACTTGCTGAGCAGCGCTTTGGTTCGTACGAAGATGTGAAAAAATGACTCGATGAATGGTTCGCGGCAAAAGGGGAAGATTTTTTACTGGCGTGGTATCCACAAAACCCGAAAGATGGGAAAAATGTGTAACTAGCAATGGAGCATATTTCAAATAAACCACTTTTTATCATTCTTCCGAATTCAACGTGTTTTTTGGGAAAAAAATCCGCATTTCATACTTGTACATCTAGTAAAGAATTGCAGCGAATGTCATCGAGAAGCTTGTTAAATCGTGCGATAAACGCACTTCCTTTTGGACTATTTCTGGATGTCAGTTTTGCGATCCGGGAACGCGATTAGAAAAGCAATTGACTAGAGGTGATCAAGGAATTAATTCATTGGGTGCTGCGTGTCGCGAGCACAACATAGCGTATTTGCACAGCAATGATCTCGCTGAACGATACGTGGCTGACAATATACACGCCAAGAAGGCGCGAAAACGCATTGCCGACGCATTGAGTGATTCGACTCTCAGAGAGAAAGCCACAGCAGTTTGGGCAGTTATGAAGGCCAAAACGAAGATTGATATGGATTTGAAACAGACCAAGAAGAAGAAGAAGAAGAGCATGCGGATACTTCCGACAGCGAAATGCGACGGCGTCCTGCCTGTTCTATCGCTGCTCAGCATTCTCGGGTCATTAGTCGACGGCGCGACGGGAGTCGCCAAGGCAATAAATGATAACAAAGCGGCGCAGCGTCTGGAAGAACTGCAATGTCATAATCGCGTCATGGAAGGCCGCGACATTTATCTCGCTCCCACAAGGGCGAACAATAGGCAAGGGCGAACAGTATCGTGGGTAGAAAAAAAAATGTCGATGGAACGTTAAAAATGCCAAGAGGAGTAACTGCCGATGTGCAACAACTTGCAAATCGCATGGATATTCCGTATTTTAGAAGCATCTTTATGTGTACTACATTACCGATCGAAAGAGTACGTCAAAACAAGTGTGGTATTGTAAATTTGGACAATGCCGGAACCCGGTATGCATTGGGTAGCGTGTGCGAAAAGAGGGAATCGTCATATACTTTAATTTTGGCAATTTTCAATCGCTGAAGGAACATGAACGGTATCTGGTAAACAATGTAATCGAGTACAATCGCACGCCTCATCAACGTTACAATCAGAACAATTACGGGCAACTTTGTCTACAGTTTCTATGAATGGTTGATAAGCAATTTAAAGACCGACATTGTGTTGTTTATCTCAGTACTTGTTTGAAACATGTCGCTAACGTTTACGCTGACCGACATGAGCGTCTTCGTCGTGAGCTAGAGATGGACAAAAATTATGAAAAAATCTCAGTAAATTAATCGCAAGCATTTGATCTCAAAGATCAATAAATTGGATGAAAAAGATATTTGTCTAGATCGATCTCTTTTCAAAAAAATTTTTGAGGCTTAATGGCTCCCGCACATAGGACGCAGCAACGCTTGCCGCTCGGTGGAAATTGAGGTGATAACAAATAAGTTTACAGCTTTTCCGTAATGGTTCCCAGAAAGCCAAAGAATGATTGATTACTGTATCAATTTCCGTGCAGCAAGCATTGCATCCCGTATGCGGAAGCTATAAGAACTGACAAACTTTGGAAAGTTAGGAATAAAATACAAAAAAAAGTGTACATAATTTAAAAATAATTTATTATCCTAATTTATTATTACTAAAAAAAAGATTCCTCCAGTAAAGGCATGAAAAGCAACTTTGAAAGATGCTTACCAGTGAACCTGTTCCATCATTCAGTGGCCGTTGAATTGGCCTTTGAAAATAGTCTTTCTGCTGGAATAGAAATGGCAACTCTGGACAGATAATCTCGAGCTATCTGATATAAATAAGGATATACCTCTTTCAGAGTCTCCCAGATTTTGAGCGAGTTCGTATCGCGAGTAGCAAGAGGGCTGTTTAAATATAATCTTAATTCTTCAGAGTTGTCACTTAAATTATTCAACTCTTGCGAGCCGACGCTAGCCACCATAATGTCATGTAAACTTCAGGTTTTCAGGATCACTGACAATAACTAGGGTTGACGGCTCTGCTACCAATTTTGCTTCTGCCCTTTGCATCTCTAATTTTAGCTGTGAGTTTTGATACTGCTCTGACATGAGCGAGGAATTCACGAAAGTACATTTTCTTGAAGCGAGGGTTTTCATATGATTGCCAACGCAAATGTTTCTACATGTTTTCAGCTTGGCCAAAACGTAGATGAGAAAATTGTTACATCTTATCCCGTTGAATGAGATTCCAAACAGATATGATAATGAATATTCATTTAATTTTAAATATTGAACGATTCTCACATAATAATAGCAAACGTGCCAATTCGTACTTAATAACAATATTGATCTGTTTCATAAGATTGACCATTGGAATTATTTTACTAATAGAGATAGTTTTTCTGAGCTTAAGTCTCTTGTTGCATGTCAAATGATTTAAGGACATGATTCAATTCTTTCAGCTCCGATAGTTCGTTCTCACTGAGCATGTTCACGTTTCGGTACTTCAAAAGTAATGTTTCCACGATATCACTCAACTCAATGAATCGATTAATCATAGCAAATGTTGAATTCCAGCGAGTGGGTATTGTGTCAACTTAAGCAAAGTACTCTCTGTACGATCGTTTTGCAATTGGATCGCTTTAATGATCAGAGACGTTAACGTTGTGCTTAAAGAAGATTACTATTGATTTTACTTTACTGATAAAGTCACTGAGGTCAGGGATTGCCTCAATAACTTTTTCAATCACGATTCAACATATGTGCAAAATAATCTACATATTTGGCCAAATACATTTTTTGCTGCCGCGACAATATTAGCTGCATTGTCGGTGATATAATTTAAGTTTAACCTATATGTTTAACCTATGTAAAAGTAAAAGATATTTTATTAAATTTGAAATTTGGTTGCGCCTTATCGATTTATAAGAGAACGAATGAACATCGATTTATGAGAGAACGAAACAACATTAATGCAATAAAATCAAAATCTAGAGCAAGAGTGTCATACTTTGGCTTTGTTTATGTTCTATTCACACATTTTCTGTAATATTCTCGAGATGTACTGGATGTCGTGAGGTGCGTCCAGAGATGTGACGTCAATTGCTGTATCATTTCACATCCTGATAGGAAATGCACCGTGACGCTAAGATAGCTGTTGGTGGTATGCGTATCGATCCATATCGATCAGCAGTCAGATTAAACTTTTGAACTTTGGTAAACATATCCCGCATTTCGGGCACTAAGAACATCGCATTTGGCATCAAGTAGTCAAGTTTTTGTAAAAATCCTCCTGCTTGGTATTTTATAAAAAGACTGCTTTCTTTGAAAAATACTTGAATCCAGGCTTTTTGACAAAGTCAAGAGGTAGTCTTACAACTGTAAAGCTCAGATCAGAGCTTCATTTAGTGAATTTCCAGTCCACTTTCTGCAAAAAGAGAAATAAATTAAAATATGCTATTTCAATATAGCATATAGTTGTCAAAAATAATACATTTAAATAACACATTTAAGTATTTCACCTGAAAATGATTTAGCCTTCTCAAAGGTTTCTGACAATGTCAAGTTACGAATGTTAGATTTAACTGTCTTTGTATTCCTTATAGGAAGAGAGCTATTTGCAAGGGCAGTGCTAGTACTTCTAGTATTTGTATTACTGGTACAAATAAATTAGAAGGATTTAAGCTGTTATGGTCTGTATCTGTGCAATAAAAAGTACATTTAAAATAAATCGAATTAAATTCAAATGTGATGAGTCAATAATAACGCCATTATTAGATGTCTATCCTGTCGCCTGTGGACTCAGTGAACTGGGAATTCTGGATCATCATCACTTTTAGCACTGGACGCCAATGATACAGTTTACGCTTTTGATTTTCTCGCTGAAGGTTATGTTTCCTTTCTTGGTAATTCCATAAGTTCATTGTATTCCCGGAATCACTATTACGCCACAAGTCTTACAGCGTGCTATTGCCTTGTCTATTTTTATATAATATTTTCAAATTTCACTTGGAGGCATCGTCACGGACATATACGAGGGCAAGTCAATAAGTTTTTAAAAAAACATAGTAAAACACATTTTTTTTATCGATTCATTTTTATTTCTCAACATAGTCTCCTTTCAGCTCGATGTACCAATGATTCTCTAACTTTTTCAAGCCGTCCGAATAATATAATTTGTCCAACTCTTCAAAATAAGCCTTTGTTTGATGAGCTACTCTCTGATGGTGAATCTCTTTTTTCCGAATCATTTCTTCAGTGTTTCTTTAGAAACAGGAAATAGTCGCAGGGGGCTAAATCTGGCAAATATGCTGGATGGGGAAGCAATTCGTAGCGGAATTCGTTGAATTTGGCTATCAGTGCCAGACACGTGCATTATCTTGATGGAAGAGCACTTTCTTCTTCGCCAAATGGGGAAGACGTTTTTTTCTTTAAAATGTTATTGAAATAGTCCAATAAGGTTGCGTAGTAATCGCCATTGATCGTTTACTTCGACGGAAGGTAATCGATATGAATTATATGCCGCGTGCATTCCAAAAAATGGTCATCACCTTTCCGGCCGACTTCACGGTCTTCGCCTTTTTCGGAGCTGGTTCACTTGATGAAGTCCATTGTTTTGACTGTTCCTTCGTCTGGGTGTGAAGTAATATCCATGTTTCATCGACAGTAATGAATCGACGCAGAAATTCATCTGGATTACGTTGAAATATCTCCAAACATTATTTTGAAATCGTCACACGGTCGCGCTTATGGTCCATAGTGATCAAACGCGGCACCCACCTTGCCGATAGCTTTTTCATACCCAATTGTTTGTGCAAAATTGAAATCACTGTGTTATGTAATATGCCTATGCCTCGCGCACTTACTCGTCGATCATTCAAAACAATATCGTGGACTTTATCAATGATTTCTGGTAGCAGCCTCAATTGAACGTCCCGAACGAGGTGCATCACATGTAGATGTACGACCACGTTTAAATTCATTCACCCAATTGTATACAGTCACAAACGCTGGTGCAGATGTGAACGTTATCCAACTTTTATTTCTTTCGGTGTTAAACCTTTTATGTTTGACTGCATGAAACTTGTTTTTTTCCATTTTGCAAAAAATACAAAGGTTGTTCACTTTAATCGTCTACAGAAATGAAACCACGCAATGAATTCTGCTCAAAATTTGACAGTAATTAGCTGAAAGATGCTACTTGTCAAAAATGTGACATTGCGAGTGCCCTCTGACAGATTTTCTAAGAACTTATTGACTTGCCCTCGTAAATTTACTTGCAAACTAACGTATACGAAAAACATTTGCGTTACGAAATTCGAACTTCCCTCCTTGATTTAAGGAATATCTGCATTGCAGACACTGACACTTCGACACCGGGCTTGGTGAAAAACAAGTGATAGGAATAAAATTTACTTCCATTTTTCGTTTTTCACCAATCAACGCTCTGCGTTAGTGTCAGCATGATGTCTGCATGAGCAATTTCTCTAATGCGCATGCGCGGCTTGATTAGGCTCGGCGTTCTACAATAGAAATTTGAATGAGTGCATTCAGTACTACAAATGCTCAGTGAGAGCTCAGTGAGTGATCATAATATTAAATGCACCCATTGTGGATCAAGATTGAGATTTATGCTTAAAAGATCAATCTCCTGACTAATCGGCCAAGCAAAGATCGATTAAAATATCGATAAATCGGGGTGAAATATCGATTCACATCCAAATCGTATGAGATCGCCTATCTCTATCGTAAGCTACTTTTTAGCGGTAGATTTGGATGACGATGGTTACGAGCTCGGTCTGACGGACTTTGACATACTTATACTCTAGTCAATGTAAATTCAACAAACAACAAGTTTTACTATGGCAACGAGGAAATTGTCATTCTTGAAGAATTGTACGAACTGCATGATATCTAGTGGTATCTGAAGCGTGAAATTTTACGTTCTCACGATGCGAAGGACAAAGAGAATGAAGATTTCGCTGATTATTTGCGCCAACAACAATATGATGAGATCAAATGCGCCTATCGGATAAATTTTGCAAAACCTTACAACATTGGCTCGCAGCTGGGATTTTTATCGAATCGCATGCTAGAACCGCGACAGTGGCATGAATCGCACATGCCGATAAATATGATCTACGTATACATCATCGTATCGAGTGCAACGTGACTGTGAGTGCGTGCACACGATACACGAATTTTCGCCGCGCGTGCCACCAGGACATAAGATATCGGAAAGGCTGACGCAGATCTTTCGATCGTTGTATGGAGCATTACGGATCTGATGATTCACGTAGTGGACCAAGATGGTCGATTGCTTGATTTTCGCGGAGAAGAGATCACAGTTAGGTTGCATGTGTGGCGGTGCTAACGTGAGATTTTTATGTTGGACGAACAGCCGAAAGAGACGAGAAATACACCTTTTACTGGAAAGACTGCATTTGGAAAAAAATTCACTGCGTCCAACATTGCATTCTTAAAGTCGTTGGTTCAGTGTACGAAATGGCTGATATCCTAAATACAGAGTGCATCACCAAAATCAGGACAAATTTCAATTTAAATTTTCCGCTATATTATGTCTCCGTCAGAGGTTATTGTTGGCGTCTGAGAAAGCCTGATGCTTCTAATAAACAGTCATATTCTCAGAATGGTCGCGATGTTGAAACCAAATGCGGAGTATAATCGAAGAGCGATCATCGAAGGTCTTTGCGCTGGGCGCTCAGCAACGGAAATAATTCGTTCTTTGGATATCCGAGATCAACCATTTATGATATTATGGCAAAATATACGGCTTTAGAACAATCCAACGAAGGTTCCAGTATGCCAGCGAGGAAAAGTCACTTGAAAGAACGCACCGCGAGGATCCCCGCAGTCGTTGAAAGACTTCAAACGCTGATTTGATGACCCGGAGGGCAATCGTTGCGAAAATTAGTATCGATTGTTGATGTAAGCGTGCCAACAATACGTCGAATTGCCGAGAAGGACTTTGATATAAATCGTACACATTAAAGATACGACAGATGCTCTCTGAGGCTGCCAGGACAAGCCGAGTTATTTGTCTCGGCTCCCATTCTGGCCTCCCAACAGCCCAGATTTAAATCCCTTGGACTACTACGTATGGAGCGTAGTTGAAAGGGTCACAAACAAGTCTTGACATCCCAATGTGACTTACTTAAAGACTATTGAGACAGCATTCGTCGGCATGGACAGCGTTACATTACAACATGCGTGCAAACGCTTCAGACCGAGAATAGTGGCCGTCATTCAAGATAATGGGGGATATATTGAATAATTGTACTCTAAAGGGATCCCCTAAGTTCCATGTAAAAGGATTTTTTGTAATATTTAATTTTTCATTAAAAACATTTTGTTTAAGAAATTGTTTGTAAAAAAAATTGTTCAATTTGTTCGAATTTTAGTGACGCACCCTAAATTACCAGTGGCTGCCGACAGCTCGTAGACTGATTTCTATTGTGATCCCCGGATCATTTTCCATGGATACACGCACGAATCCGCGCCGGTGTCAATTAAAAAATTCATTTTTGTCTCCGCATCCATGACAAAAAAACGATGTCTTTTCAGACCCAAATGGCCTGTCGCTATCAACGACCAGTCGCCGCGTTTCCTTGCGTCGCCGAGGAGGGTGTTTCGTATCTATGTGCGTCCGGTCCGAACCATCAATGATATCAGTAAAATCCGTTGGTTGCATGACCATGGCTCTGCGACCGTGATTTCGCACGCGAACGTTCTTGACATCAACCGCCGCTGTTATCTTTGCTCGTCGATCGCTTTAATTGATTTCTGAATAGCAATTGTTCTGTCATTCCCTGTTGCACATTCATTAACTGCGCCAAGCGGAACTCTAATTTTGCTTTAGCGGAGGCATCGTCATTCGTAAATTGTGAGATCTGTTGCGTAGGAACTCGCGCGGCTTCCGCGACATAAAAGGTCGGCGCCCGAGTTGCATCCACAATTGCATCGGTGATCTGCCAACTGTTCGATCGTGTCCGTGGTGCGCGTCACCTAATGCGGCAATCGACTTAGCCAAACGGTCCGCATCATCAATTACATTTCCGGCAAATCCATGAAGGTGCCGCAAAAATTGTGATTGTTTCCTGTCACCAATTTCCTCATGCTCGAAAAGTCTACGCGTTTTATGTTCCGTAATTCTACACCGAGAGAATTTAAGTGTTTGCGATATGGTGAATTTTTGTTTTAGTGAGCCTTTTATTATTTTACAATAAATAGTTTTTGCTCCCCTCCCCCAACAAATTTATCTTTTAATAATTTTAATACATTTTAGATTGTTATTAAAGTTAGTTTTTATATTATAGTTTCCGTTAGTAGGAGGTGGCTTACTGAAATGAATTAGTTTGTAAAAAAGTTTTTTGTAATTACAACATCATATTGTCTCTGAGGATGGCTCAAAAGTGAGCCGAAATATGTAAGCGGATTAATTATTATTAAAATTGTTTTGTTAATCATATTGGCCTGCACAAGCATTACTGTGCTTGACTTCTATTATCCTGTTATATCCAACCATTCCGTAAAAAGTATTTAGGTGTTTTAAAAGGCCTCTGCTCAATCGCATCTCATTGTCGCGATGTATTGTATGTTGCGTATCTATGTATGTATGTGTTACGTGTCTGTGTTTTAACAGCTGATTCCTTTGTTTGAGCGGCTATTTATAGTTCTATCGAAATTTTTAATACTCGGCCGAATTCGTATTTCAATGTGGAATTGTGACAACGCAATCGTCACAATTCAGACGCTTTAGGATCAATGAGTGTGATTTATATTTTATATTGCGAAATGTTATTGGTAAGCGATCCTTATATATTCTGTTATGAAAACAATAGATAGTTTTTCCTAAATTATTAAATCTTACAATTATATTTTACTAACATTCATACTCTTCTTTCATTTACATAAAACATTTTGGAGATGTGAATATTTTTTTATAATATGATGCAAGTTTTGTTTGATTTCTCAAGTACTAATACTATAAATACACAAAGAGAATAACAAAAATTCACACTATAATAAGTTACAATATTACTGTAAATAATACTCACACGCAAATGAGTAACAAACTTGCTTTGATGTTACATAAGATCGATTATGGTTTTACGGATAAATTAGATGCAGAAATAATACAATATTTGGGCATGGACTATTGCTTAATTATTCCAAGGACGAAAGTACAGTAAAATATGATATTGAAGTTTGGACAATCTTAAAACATAAATTAAATTATTAAATAAATTGCTATTTTACGATAATTACAATGTATATTGTAATCTTTACCATAGTGAAGTTTTCCATTGAGAAAATGTATATTTTGCTAGCGCTTAAGAAAATAGGTTGAAAACTCTTTCGCATGATGAACAGAAACATCTTTTGTGATTTGAGAGGTGTTTCATACCAAAAACTGTTATAACTGCAATGTTTCAATGAATTAAATTCCAATAAAATTATTACATAATTATTTGTCTTACATTTTATCACGGGTTTGAAGACTGTGATCTATCAGCTTTTGCCCCTCGAAACTGAGGCAGAACAGATGAATTAATTGACCAATGACATACATCATATACCTTATTAATTCTAAAATACCGGCTTGCTGTTGCGTGACCTACAATACGAAAAATATATTTTTTAATTCATCGCCCTCTTTTACAATTTAAAAGAAAATACATAATTATATCTGCAGATTCTATTAGGTGTTGGAATTAATTCGTAGCGTTTTACAAGAGATGGGAAGTACTTTCATTAATGTATTTTTTAATGCTCATGTGAAATAAATAACATTCTTTCATTAAAAAACGCTACGAATTAATTCCAACACCTAATAAATGGAAAACACATTGGATAGAATCTTGAAATGAATAAACACGTACTTGTAACAATGTAATGCTGATCATTATTGTATTTAGCACTAGTTGTATAGTAAGAGTTAATGAAAACGTCTCTCCGATCAATTGGGCAAACCTATGACAAAAAGTGAGGAATATGATAATAATAAAAATCGAAATTTCTCTTTTTATTTATATTGACAGATTATTCACTTTAAAGCCTTTCGGTGCGTATACACGGAGAATGTAATTTGTTTACAGTACATGTCACTTGTGCGAGAATGTAACATTTTCATAGTATTGTTATATATTAATCGTTCAAACCGAAATCTGCAAATATAATTGCAATGATATATGCGTATGGTGTCAATTTTGCTAAATAGATCTATATATGTTGTTTTTACCCTACTAAAGTGAAAATACTGCAGATGTGTTCAATGTAAGTTAAGAGCATACAATCGTGGGAGAGTATCACAGTCACAGCAATTTCCCAAGCCATAACAGCATGTGAAAAAATATAGAAGAAATATTTTCTTTCATCAACGAAGTAATATCCTGGATATATCGGCAATATAGGGCGAGATTCATTGAGAGGTAAAACGACATCCAACACTTGCGGTACGAGAGATAGGGATATAAATGTATACATGCCAAAATAATAATACACTACACATAGATGAAGCGTTAGCTAAATTGTAAACAAATGTATTAAAGAAATGAGTATGAAAATGAAAGTGGCATAATTAATTCTTACGTGAGTATCCCAAAGAATATCGCCTGCTGTTCTTGGCATATCTCTCCATAATTTCATATTCTTCTGGTGTTTCTAATTCGTTCCAATCAACGAATAACTGATCAATGAGGACTTTTATCTACGGCCATCGGTTAATAATACCCTTTACTTCATAATTTAATACAGGGCTCGGCAAGATTTGCATTTCTCAGCTGATTTTCGACTCGGCTCCGCCTCCCGCTCTTTCCCTCATCACTCACCTCGCGCACAGTCCAAATGCCGCTCGGCGCTTAGGAGCGTATAACATATAGACATGAGGTGCACTCAATTTGGGCGCTCACGCTATAAACTTTATTCTATCTTTTTTTTTCGCTCATTATATAATTAAGACAAAATGAAGCAACGTGTAAGCGCTCAAAACAAATACATCCAATGAATTTTCAATAGTTTTTCATGTCATCCTTAAGATACTATTGTTGACGCGGTTTTTTTTTAGTAGTATCCCCAGTAGACCTAGTCCACTGATAAAAATGATGAATTGTACGATACGTAATTAAACACAAACGAAGTGAAATGAAAAATACTTATTCTGATTTTCGGAATATTTTATTGGCGAGATCGGTATCATCGATTTGTATATCACACATAGAGAGTCGTATAAGACGAGGCAAAGAATCATCGCTCAAGGAAAAACGTCTCTCATTTTTTATAAGTTTCATTTTTGAAAAGGATGTCTCACATAAATATGTAGATTCAAACATGGAATGAATTCGAAGTCCGAAATCACGAAGCTTGGGGTATGATAATTCTATTCAACATTTTGTAAAAATCGGCACCAATTTCTTTAATCGTTTTAAGTGAAATATCGTTCTGCAAATCACATAATTCATCTTGCAAGTCAATATGTTGTCTTTCAATTGGCCTTGCAAGGAGATTTTCGAAAAGAATTAATTCAGTTCTGAGTTTCTCGAAACAAGTAAACCGTGTATCGAATTCGTCTATAAGAGAATCTAGAAAATGAATATATTCTTTGAAATTACAGTTATTGTCATGTTCTTCGAGAAGAATTCGGCAAGAAGGAAAAAAATGAAAAATATTATCATTTAAATTTTAATAACTGCAATTTTTTTCGGAAAGAATCAACGTGACTAACTAATTGAGAAATATTTTGATCCATCTTTTGCAACTCTAAATTAAGTTGATTACTTATATCAGTAATAAAAGAGAGTTCAGTAAGAAAAGTGACATCTTCCAAAAGAGATATATATGTAAAATTTTGAGTCATTTCTTTCAGGAAAAGGAGAACGTCTTTTCTTATTGCAAGAAAAAAACTTCTAAACATTTCGCAGCACTAAGCCAACGAACTGAACAATGAAATGGGACATCTGTGTAAACAGCTTTATGTACAGCAAGAAATAATTTAAAATAAATAATTCTAAGGAACGTGGTTTATAAATCAAACATATAAAAAAAAGCATAAAACCACAGCACTGGATGTTGTTTGTGAAATTTAATTATTTATTACATTAATAAAAAAATTTTTAGACGTTTCGGCCACAATCTGTAAAATCATTTTGTCTGTAAAACAGGTAATGATTCAATCCTCATAAAATTGACTAGAAGTTATTAATGATAGCTTAATTTTTAAATTAGAATTTGGAAATTCTTGTTCTACATAATTTGCAACATAATAATTGGCACTATATTGTTGTACAATGCACCTTAACAAGATGAAAGAACACGTTTATAGATACTTACTAGGTGGGGTGAAAAGTAACCTCCTTGGGAATGAAAAAAATTTTTTTCTTATGCAGAATCTCGCCCAAAATATGGCGTGTTCGCTCAGTACTAATCTTTGTAGCATCTGCTAGCTCGCGCACCTTCACTTTCCGGTCAGCCAACACCATTTCATGTATTTTTTTGACATTTTCCTCGGTAACCGCATCGGAGGGCCTGCCGCTGCGGACTTCATCGGTAGTAGAGTTGCGGCTACCACGAAACTCTCGAAACCAATATTTGACGGTGTAATCTGACGGAGTATTAGCCACATAATATTTATCCAACTTTTCTTTTGTTTCCTTCGCCGTTTTGCCTCTCAAAAAATAATGTTTTATGAGAGAACGAAAATCGTTTTCGCAAACACGTCAACAACAATCAGCTCTCAAAACAAAACTAAGGGCAGTATCGCACTGCCACTTGGCATGTCTGCCTAAATATGAACGGACTACAAGGCACCATAAACTTTTTTGCAGTAGTGGCGCATTCTGGCGGTCAAGGAGGTTACTTTTCACCCCATCTAGTATATTATACGACAGCTGAATTCAATGTCAGATATATGTAAATTCTACGTTTTACTAATATTTGTAATTTTACTGAAGATTGTGGCCAAAACATCAAAAGACATCTTTTTTTCTTTCTTCTTCTGGAAAATCCCTGCAAGCCTCTTATGCTGTTTCTTTGTTTATAGCACAAAATTCGAAGCCATTCACCGAAGACGTTTTTTATCAAAAATTGTATTATTGAAGTAGTAAAAGCTTTTTTAGCAATTCCTTAACTGTGGAGGAAACAATGAACATTTCCTTTAGCAAAAACTGTAACATCAAGAAAAGAATTGCTGATATCAATGATTCCATAAGAAATAAATTACAAAATCTTCTAAAATCGTGTAAATATTTTTCTTTGTACTCAGATAGTACTGATGTTCGACATGAGTTAACTTAATATTTTTACTCAAATTGAATTCAGCTGTCGTATAAATATGTATAAACGTGTTCTTTCATCTTGTTAAGGTGCATCGTGCAACAAATAGCGCCAATTATCATGTTGCAAGTTATGTAGAACAAGAATTTCCAAATTCTAATTTAAAAATTAAACTATTATTAATAACTTCTAGTCAATTTTATGAGGATTGAATCATTATCTATTTTATAGACAAAATGATTTTACAGATTGTGGCCGAAATGTCTAAAGATTTTTTTATTAATGTAATGAATAATTAAATTTCACAAACAACATCCAGTGCTGTGGTTTCATGCTTCTTTTTTTTTATATGTTTGATTTATAAACCACGTTCATTAGAATTATTTATTTTAAATATTTCTTGCTGAACATAAAGCTGTTTACACAGATGTCCCACTTCATTGTTCAGTTCGTTGGCTTAGTGCTGCAAAATGTTTAGAAGTTTTTTTTTTGCAATAAGAAAAGACGTTCTCCTTTTTCTGAAAGAAATAATTCAAAATTTCACGTATATATCTCTTTTGGAAGATGTCACTTTTCTTATTGAATTCGCTTTTATTACTGATATAAGTAATCAACTTAATTTAAAGTTGCAAAAGATAGACCAAAATATTTCTCAATTAGTTAGTCACGTTGATTCTTTTCCAAAAAAATTGTAGTTATTAAAACTTCACTTAAATGATAATATTTTTCATTTTTTTCCTTCTTGCCGAATTCTTCTCGAAGAACATGACAATAACTGTAATTTCAAAGAATATATTCATTTTCTAGATTCTCTTATAGATGAATTCGATACACGGTTTACTTGCTTCGAGAAACTGAATTAATTCTTTTCGAAAATCCCCTTGCAACGCCAATTGAAGGACAGCACATTGACTTGCAAGATGAATTATGTGATTTGCAGAACGATATTTCACTTAAAACGGTTAAAGAAACTGGTGCCGATTTTTACAAAATGTTGATAGAATCATCATACCCCAAGCTTCGTGATTTCGGACTTCGAATTCATTCCATGTTCGGATCTACATATTTATGTAAGACATCCTTTTCAAAAATGAAGCTTATAAAAAATTAGAGACGTTCTTCCTTGAGCGATGATTCTTTGCCTCGTCTTATACGATCCACTACATGTGATATGCAAATCAACGAATCTGATCTCGCCAATAAAAGATTTCGAAAATCAGTATAAGTATATTTCATTTCTCTTTGTTTGTATTTAATTACATGATTATACAATTCATCATTTTTATCAGTGGACTAGACCTACTGGGGTTACCATTTAAAAAAAACGCGTCAACAATAGTACTTCAAGGGTGACGTGGAAAACTATTGAAAATTCATTGGATGTATTCGCTTTGAGCGCTTACACGTTGCTTCATTTTGTCTTAATTATAATATATAATGAGCGGAAAAAAAAAGATAAAATGAAGTTTATAAGGTTTATAAGGAGCGAGTGCACCTCATGTCTATATTTTATACGCTCCTGAGGGCCGAGCGGCATTTAGACTGCGCGCGAGGTGAGTGATGAGGAGAATAGTGGGAAGCGGAGCAGAGTCGAAAATCGGTCGAGAAGTGCAAATCTTACCGAGTCCTGATCTAATATTTGCTCTAACGATAGAACACAAATACATATACAAGATGTATATATATATATATATATATATATATATAAATATAGTGTTTGGTAAAAAGAAATCCTCTATTATTTTACAATTGTCGCAATAGTTAACAGGATAGGACTGCCCAGCGCGGTGAGACGCGCGTTCACCGTTGCTAGGTAATGTCTAGCGACGGTAAACGCGCGCCTCACCGCGCTGGGCAGTCCTGTCATACGCTTGCATTTGGCGGTGGTCTGGGTGAATTTAGCTATTTTCATAAGTTAATAACTCATTAACTATTGCGACAATAGAATAATGATAGAGGACTTTTCTTCTCAGTTTAATCTATTCTGCCCCTGTGCGAAAGACTTATCACTAATTTCTAATCACCCTGTATGTGCAACATTATGATTTAAAATATGGTGTTCTGTTTAATATGATATATTGTATGAATGCTATAAGAAATAAATGGCTGCGTTCAGCAGACCCAACAGTTGAGTAAGTGCTCATTGCTATTGATGTATTTTTCTAGACGTAAATTTCTGATTGGGTGACCTAAGAATAAGATAAAAGAATACACTAATAACAGCGAGTGCTCATTTAATTGTTGAGTTCCTTGAATGCATCCAATAATTTTACGTACTTTACATCGGTTAAAATAACACGTATACAACTTCACCAGTGTTATAGTTGTCAACATATAGGACGACAGAGTTTGAAAGATGCATTGTAAATTTCCGTCACATATAACGAATTTAGCTGTCTAGAAATTAAAATATTACAGCTGTTTCAACTCTCACTTTTATTGAGAATTAAACAATAAGAATCTTACTGAACCGTACATTTCCGAATCGAAAATTCACCAATAAGAAATAAATGTAGTAGCCATAATAAGCTAGATCTTTAATGTTTAAGTATAATTTAATCTGAATACTACATATATTATATACTGTGTGTTTCATTTTAATTGCAAATATCTCAGAAACTAAAAGAGATACAAGAAAAAGTTTTACATAAAAGTTATAGGTTTCTTGGGAAAAAAAAGATAGAAATAACGAATTTTGGATAAGGAGCATTATCAAAGTCAGAACAAGATCAACATGAATTTTTTAAATGGAACTCCCCTCCATTTTTTATTGCATATTCTTGTAGCAAATCTCGAAAGCTTTCTAAAATACTATTAGGTGTTGGAATTAATTCGTAGCGTTTTTTAATGAAAGAATGTTATTTATTTCACATGAGCATTAAAAAATACATTAATGAAAATACTTCCCATCACTTGTAAAACGCTACGAATTAATTCCAACACCTAATATAATAAAATATTTTTTCATCAAATACTTTTCGGGTTGTAAGGCTTGAAAGTTACAGTATCGCCGGCATTAGCATTACACAAGGTGTCTGACCGATGGCTAAAATACTATCTTGAATGTTGTTCAGGATCATGTCTTGAATAACATTTGTTAAGATCAAGGTCACATTGGAGATTCCTCTTATTTTCATTTTTGCACTGAAAATTTATTTTTATGTAAAAATGAAAATAAAAGAAACAATCTCTAGTGACCTTGATCTTAACGAATGTTATTTCTTCTTGTACCTCTCTAGTTTTCGCCCGGAGCGATTAAAATGAGAAAGACACGTATATACATGCATATATATCATATTTGTAGTCATTCGAACTGCGTATCGAATTGGTTTTATGAAATATAAATACAATTAAACTACTGTAGTAACGTCAATATATTTAAATTAAATTTGACAAGTAATATTTAATAATTTGATGCTCAATCAGGCATTTTATTAGAAAGATGATAATATGCTGAAAAATTGTAAATAAATTTATTGCAAAAAATATTACTTCGAAGTCGAACCAGAATCTCTTATATTCCGTACAAGCATCTTAATTGCAATACACCATTTTAGATTTCAAATACATAGTAGATATATGAAATTTGAAATGTTGCTATATAAGCAGATATAATATGTATGAATTACATACCAGATACATATTTAATACCGGTAAATGTTCATCTATAGATACGTAATTTACTTACATATCAGATATAAAATTTGCAATGTTATAGCTATATATTATTAGCAATACGTATAAATCATGTATCAGATACGTATTTAATATCGAAGAATTTCCGTGCTATAATAGATATACAATTTACATTACATATCAAATACATATAATGACAATATATATTCTTTCCGTATTAAATATTATATATTAAAAAATATATTATTGGGAGTACAAATTAGTTCGGTTAATTTTCTAAAAGCTGGCTCCGGCTGTTGTGAATGGTTCATACATGACAACTGATTTTGGCGTTTTCAGAAAGGTTAGACATCTGCTAATAATATTCAGTTTATATCGCTTTGAGTTTCATACAAAAACCTTGATTTTTACTGTGTTTGAAATGTCGAATTTTGTGTTAACGAAGCAGCATTTGCGGGAGGTTCTAATTTTTTGCTTTAATTGGAAGAAAAGTGTAGTTGAAGCCCACCGAATGCTTGTTGAAGTTTATGGTGACACTGCTCCAACTGATAAATCATGTAGGGAATGGTTTCGACGTTTCAAGAATGGAGATTTCAGCCTTGAAGATAAGCCTCGCTCTGGACAGCCAAAAAAATTCGAAGACAAAGAATTAGAGGCATTACTCGAAGAAGATCAGAGTCAAACGCAAGAGAAGCTTGCAGAATCATTGGGAGTAACTCAACAAGCCGTTTCTGCACAATTGAGAGCCATGGGAATAATTGAAAAACAAGGAAATTGGGTGCCTTATGAACTGAAACCGAGAGACGTTGAAAGGCGATTTTTCACTTGCGAACAGCTGATTCAAAGACAACAAAGAAAAGGTTTTTTGCATCGGATTGTGACTGGAGATGAGAAGTGGATATTCTACGACAACCCCAAGAAGAAAAAATACTACGCTAAGCCCGGTCAATCGTTGCCATCGACCTCAACATCAACACCAAAGCCGAACATTCATGGTTCAAAGATCATGCTCTGTATCTGGTGGGACCAAAAGGGTGTTGTTATTATGAGCTGCTGAAACCTGGCGATTCCATTAAAGATGATCGGTATCGGTATAGGTGTAACACAGGCCAAAAGCTTAAAGTAAGAAGAAGAAGAAGAAGAAGAGGAAGAGAAAGAGGAGGAGGAAGAGAAAGAGGAGGAGGAAGAGGAAGAGGAGGAGGAGGAGGAGGAAGAAGACATATATGTACGTTACTTCCAAACCCTTGAAAATTTAATCAAGGAGACAATGAGGGAGATTGGAGAGGGTATGAAAGGACGGTTAGACTCAATCTCACAGGTATACGCACGGAGGCGAACGAGTCGTACGCACCTTTTCAGTCCCGGAATATGGGTCAATGTTCGAAGGGACGCTATGACACTTGTTCCGCTAGACAGTGCGAACGTCAGTCCTACTTTTTTGGGTCAAGGAATTTAATCCTTTTGACCCGAGACTGGACCTCGTGCGATCTCAGGTATTCGAGGGAAGTGAATGCGAAAGATGATGTTAATAAAAGACAGGGGAATACCTTAAGTTTTATTAATACATTAATTAATAAAATGAAATTTTACATTTATTAATAAAATGAAAAATAATAATAAAACAAAGGATATTTTTATATATTATAAACTTCTCTTACATAAAAAATATATATTATATTATAGTTTATGGATGTATGTGTGTGTATATGTGTGTGTGTATGTGTGTGTGAAAAGGAGAAAGGGTTAGCGGGTATGGAATGCGAGGAAAGTGTTGCAGGAGCATATCGGGATGAGGTGCTTGTAAAGGACGGTGTAAGATGGGATTTCTGGAGATGTATACAGTGATTAATCTGATAACCTTCGTAGGAGGAGAATGGAAAGAACCGGAACATCCGATCCCAGTCGATCGACTCGGGATTCAGTTGAAATGGGAGGAACGGGAGTTGATCCAAAGGAGGAGGGAGTGGGAATCCTTCTTCGTGAGAAGGAGAGGGAGGGAATCGTTCCTCGAAAGGAGGAGGGGAATAACCGAGAATTTCCTGGATAGCAGGAGGAGAGGTGAGATCCAACGGTTGTGTTGAATAGAAGATCTCGACGAATTGTTCGCCAGTCGATTGTGGTGGCGCGATTGTAGATGGCCCTGGAAAATTCCCTGGGAAAATGGTTCCGTCTACTCCTCCGGACATAAGGGATTTGTCCGCATTTCCTGATGGTACGCACTACGAACCGAAGGGTTAAATTTGACGTGTGTTCGTTGGAAACGCGTGTAAATGTATTCATGCACAATGAATGTGTTTTTCCATGCAGGGAAACGCGGGGGTGGACTGGAAATGGTTGCGACTTATTATTAGCTGGCCCAAGATATCGTATGTTCTAGGCGAGTGGCCAAGGAGATCCGTCGTCAACGAAGAGCGTCCGAAGGGCAGTCGCCGTGGCGTATGGCTGGTAATTCTAGTTGCGATTTGCTCACAAGTTCGCACTCGAATCGGATCGCGAACTAGCGTGATTCCAGCGCGGGTTCCAGTAATTTCCGGACTGCCCGAGACAATGAGTTAACTTGTAACTGAGCGCGAACTTCACTGACGTGGACCGGGTGATTAAAAATTTCGTACTGACGCTCTGCGCTTCCGCGGGACTTCTATTTATATCCCAAAAAAAGGGCATTATGCCCTTTGTCTAGGATACAAAAGTTAGTTGCAATTTTACGTGAGATTTACGATTTTTATAGCGTCCTATCGTTGTTAATCTAGAGTACACCGTTAGAGTAGTTTCGAGAAGAAAAGAAGTGATTTACGGTTTTCCTTAAAGAGCCAAGATTGCTCCGAGACGAATGACGAATTCTGTTATTCTCGCGGAAAATACGGCTAGGTAAACAATGGTTACCGTGCACAACTAGGTTTGCGTGCAGGGCTATCATTGTCAGTTGCGAGTCTGATCTTAGATAACGCTCCTGTGGGAAGTTATCCTTTGCGTTTTATGATTTTTTAAGTGCGACGTGGCGCCTGTTTTTCTAAGATGAAATTGTTAGTCAGTCTCGGATGACAAAGTCTAGATTTTTACTATTGCGACTTCGATGCATTTATAATGTCTTTTGCAATCTTGTCTCTTTTCGGGCCTGCATTAAGGTTGTTATTCGTTCCGGGTTGATTGGCATTTACTAGTTTTCGCGGAGCCTGTCCGGTCCCTCTTTTCAATTCTGTCAGACTGTTATCAGAAGGATCCGCTCGAGACGCCAACCATAGTCGCGACGTGGAGCCGAAGAAAAGAATCGTGGTGTCAGTAGGACGTAACATAAATGTAAATAATTAAGTTAAAGTAATAAAAATGTTTTTATACTAATATTTTTAAAATATTAAGTTTTAACATTTAGAAATAAATATTTTAGTGACATAGAGCATTTTTATTACTTTATATTTCATGTTTTTGAAACTAAATTAAATAAGAAGTTTGATGTGTATACATATACATATATGTAACAATAAATATTTTTAACATTATTTATTATAAAAATTAAATCTTATATACATATATTTTATATATAACCTTGTGGAAATTGAATTTCAGTTGAATTGCTTGAAAATTTGATTGTAGATTTTGTCGTTCTGATAAAAAGTCTCCATAGGCATGATCTCCTGTAATGAACCGTTTGATCTTTACGAGACGTCATTTTTCGAAACAGGCTAATACTATAATTTCTTATTTTCAACGAGTACTGTGCATTCCTACGTCATTATATGCACTTTCTATATTTTTAAGTAAAAAGGATAATATTATAAGAATAATATTGACCTAATTGTTTCTCACAAATCGGGATGCTTTTGATTATTATGAGTCCTCTCGCTTCTCACAAATCGAGATCCTTTCGATAATTATGAGTTTATTACAAGATTTAATAGAAAAATGAATTTTTATTATTAAAAAAGTATAATTGTCTTACAAAAAAAATATTTAACTAATAAAAACTAATAGTATGGGTACTTATGAAAACAACTGTTGTAAAAAGTAATTTTAAAAAGAATTGTTTGTAAGAGTAGTTGTGAAAACAATTGATTTAAAGAGTAGCTCTGAAAAAAATTAATAGGTTGCAGAAGATAAAGCACGATCTCGGGATGCGCACAAAGATTCGCTGCGTACAAGCCGGATGTTTGTTGAAATGAAAGCAATATCACGGTATACTTGTATACAGTAGCGCAATCCTTCTGATTTTATGTTGTCCAAAATGGAGTGCGCATGCGCGAAATAAATAAGTTGCCTAGTAACGCCATCTAAACTTTTATCTCACTTCTTTCTTTTTCTGTTCTCTTTCAGGTTCTTTTCCATTTAAATGTTCCTTTTGCGGTTTAAATATCTCTATGATATTCTCTTTGGAAAGATAAAATTTGGAAGGAATTAGTGTTATTGTCATTTGATTAAGCTGTGTCAGTTTGAGAAAACTCCGAATACATAATTTGTGACTAAAAAGTAAAAATAGTGCAAAAGAGAAAAAAATGAAAATAGTACAAGTGATAAAAAATAAAAAAGTGAAAATAGTACAAAAGTAATAAAAGTGAAAAAATTAAGTGAAACGAAGAATGAGAATCTCCTTAGGAGAATTAATCTATACAACTATTGTATAAATTTTTTATTCTTTTGGAAGCACTTTTGATCTTAGTTTTGTTTCAGATATTGCTATATAGGAGAGTTTTAACCGCAAGAGAAAATTAAACAAGAAGAATGAATGAAAGGAAACAGCCAAACTGTACAGTACCATTGTGCGTTCAGAATTGTAATGTAGAACAACGATATTTTTTTAGATTTCCAAAAGAACATGACAGATAATATTTTATAATTATTACTTTATGATATGTAAATTATATTTTTATTGATTTTACTATGTGCAGTCGTATATATATATATATATATATGCACAATATATCCAACCCTTTAGTAAACTACGCGCGCGCGTGTGTGTGCGTGTGTGTATTGTGACGTGATGTTTTCCGTCCGTCACAAGGGTCGCATGGCCTGACCGAACAGTGCAGTATAGCGTCCTGGGTCCTCTCACATTTAGGGGGCGGACGCACCTGCGCTTTTCCCGCGTCATCGTTTGCATACCTTACGCGTTCCGCGCTGTCGTTTTCGTTTTCCCGTTTCTGTGTGTTCCCGTACCGAGGGTTACAGAGGCCAGCAATTCCCGTGACCTTGGTGGAGTGACGCCACCTCACCGAAGAGAAGAGGAGGAAGAACGACCAGAATTGGGAGTCAAGAGACGACCGCTGATGACAGACCCGCCGGGGGCGCACGACACCTGACCCCGGGTCGCACGCAGATGATATCCTTCCTGCATTGTTACGCCCTTTTGATTATCGCAAAGCATTTTTTTTATCGCACCCTCTTCCAGGCGCAAAGCGGATCGAGAGCCGGTACGGCATGACGGGGAAGGCCACTCTACATCCCAAAGACGGCGAGAATCTCGGATAGGCGCCTCGAGGCGGCCTGAAAAAGACTCCCGCGATCTCTCAAATTTCGCGCGCCAGGACATGAAACGGGCATGACGCCGTTTCCGCGATTAGCGGAGCCGCGGGGCTACGCGCCAATCAGGCGCGATAAGGCCCCCTCGCGGGGATAACGAGCCCTACGTGCGCCCGGGAGGATTAGCGCCCGACACTTGAGCTGTGGCCCGCTTGGAGAGAGCGCGCGAGAGGACGCAGGACGTCAGCGGATTGAGAGCCTTCCAAGGTCAATTAGGACGAGCACCTGCGAGGGAGTCACGGTGAGACAAGCGTCACCCCTGTAAAGTCGCCGGTTTCAGCGTCCGGGAGGCAACTTGTCGGATTTCTATCGGGCGTATCATAGTGAGTGCACGTGACATTACCGTGCATCAGAATTTCGCGGGATTCGCGTACACGTGTCACCTCCCGGAACGGCCCTTATCGTCGAGATAACTCTAAGGCGTCCGCCAAGGCTACAGCCTCGTCACTCGTTGTCGGTTTCTTTTTATCGCGGATGTTGCGTCGAAGTTCCATGACGTAGTATTGTCGCGTATCGTGTCGTCTCGAGCGTCTGTAATGTAAGATTTGCATGTTTATTCGGTCCTCTGTGTCATAGCCATTAAAGTCAATTTATAATAGCAATTGATAATTGTGCGTATTCCATCGTATCGAGACTGCGTAGTGTCGAATTTGCATGTATTCGAGCCTTCTCTGCATCTGAGCGGCGCGAGGTTCCGCAAACGCGCACGAGGTCACGCCGTGTCCACGCTACAAGCTGCCGAATTCCTTACCATTTGCGAGGCGATGAAGTATGGTTCGTATAATTCGCAAGAGTATTTCCGTGTGGCGTGAGCTGTGTCGTGTCGCGAGAATTTAACAAAGTTGATATGCCTAGCGTAAAATCGCGGGGACTATGTAAATCAGTTATTGCGCTCAAGTAGAGTTTATCGTCTCGATTGTATGTCTCGCCAGATGTGAATGAGAGTTGAAGACTCACTTAATATATTTGTTACTTTTGTTATTGTTAATTCGTGTGTACTTTATTCTTGCCCCTATTCGCTCCTCCAAACGATCTACTATCCTCGACCGTGAACCGCCCCCTCTGCCATTTCCGAGACTGAGCTACCGATTGAGAGCCCGTCGACATTCGCAGCTCATTAAAGATGGAATAAAAAAAATCGCGTAATTTCTAGAAAGAGTGGCACGCTCGCTCGTGCCTGGCGCCCAATTATTGGTGATTATATGCCGCTTTTAAGAGCGGGAAGACGCATTTCGGTCACGTTTCGTTTAACGCCACCCATCATCCTATCGCCTACGAGAACCTTAGCTGTGAGTGCGACGAAGTTGCGCCACGCTCGTGAGTGCGGTTGCAGTATACAGAGGATTGCAGTAAAAGGTTGGAGCTAAAACTCAAAAGAACATGCTTATCAAAATTGCCATTTGTGCCATTTACATTTACAAAAAAAATGGTACAATATTAACAAAATTAGAACTCGTCTTCAGCCAGATGCTGTACTTACTTTATTTAGACTACATTTTAAACAAGAGTAAGTTTTTATTTTCAATAATTAATCATTTTTTTAATAATTTAGTTTAATGGAATTAGGTTTCATTACATTGAGTAATACAGTCAACAATTAAACTGTACAGTCAGCAACTAAAAGATTGCAACACTTTTTGATAAATTTCGGAATGCAGCCTGCTTACCAAACGATTGGTTTTTATTTATGGATCTATAAGTAAGAATCAATCGCTCAGTGAATAAGTTCCACTTCGAAATCCATTGAAAAAAGTGAAAATCTTTTAGTTGCTTACTGTACATATAAAATAATACATATAAAATAGTATATAATAGTTTTGCAACAATATAATTGCTTTTATACAGGGTGTTTCACCAAAATCCGGATAAATTTCAATTTAAATTTTCTGTTATATTGTGTCTCCGCCAGAGGTTGTTGTTGGCATCCGAGAAAGCCTGATGCTTCTAATAAATACTAATATTCTCAAAATGGTCACGATGTTGAAACAAGTGTGGAGTATAATCAAAGAGTCGCGATCATCGAAAATCTTTGCGCTGGGCGTTCAACAACGGAAACAATTCGGTTCTTTGGATATCCAAAATCAACTGTTTATGACGTTGTGGCAAAATATACGGCTTTAGAACAACGAAGGTTCCAGTATGCCAGCGAGGAAGAGTCACTCGAAAGAACGCACCGCGAGAACCCGTTGAAAGGGCTCAAGCGCTGATTTCGGATGACCCCCAGAACAATCGTTGCGAAAATTAGCATCGATTGTTGGTGTAAGCAAGCGTCGAATTGCCGAAGAGGACCTTCGATACAAATAGTACACATTAAAGATACGACAGATGCTCTCTGAGTCTGCCAGGACAAGCCGAGTTGCTCGCTGCAATTTGTTATTGTGTTCTTTGAAAAACGAAGCATCAAGACGAATCAAGTTCTTTTCTGATGAAAAAATTTTTACTGTTGATGCTAAAATTAACCAGAGGAATGACCGATAGTTCACCTACAACCTCGAGGATGTCTCTGATGTTGCCAGAACGAAATTTCCGGCTAATGTTCACGTGCTAGGTGTTATGTCCAGTGAGGATGATGTCATGTTACTTTTTTTAAAAAAGAAGAAACTATCACAAAAGAAGTGTATTTTCGCGTTCTAATGGATATAGTGAAGCCATGGATGGAAACTGTGGCGTCCGGAAGGCCATATGTTTTTCAGCAGAACGGTGCACCGGCTCATACGAGTCATTTGATTCAAAATTGGCTCTCAGATAACGTCGATATGTTTTGATCCAAGGAATTCTAGCCTCCCAACAGCCCAGATTTAAATCTCTTGGACTACTATTACGTATGGAGCGTAGTTGAAAAGGTCACGAACAAGTCTCGGCATCCCAATGTGAACGTCATTAAGGATCGCTATTGAGGCAGCATTCGTCGACATGGACAGAGCTACATACAGCGTGCGTGCGCACGCTTCAGACCGAGAATAGAGGTCGTCATTCAAGCTAATGAGGGATATATCGAATAATTGTGCTCTACAGGGATCTCCCAAATGCTATGTAAAAGAATTTTTTGTAATATTTAATTTTTCATTAAAAACATTTTGTTTAAAAAAAAAGAAATTGTTTGATTTGTCCGCACCCGGATTTTGGACGCACCCAGTAATGGTATATGTATAATCACTCAAATAATATATAGTATCTGATAATAGTTGTTAATTATATTTATTATTAAAACAATTTATAAATACAGAAAATAATTAAAATCTTTTTTCAGAAATGTAATAATGAATGAAAAAAGAAAAGAAGATGCATTCGCAGGAAAAATGGATCGGTATATATATATTTAAACTGAAATATTTTATATTTTTTCATATAATGATATTCTATACAATTGATATATATTTTTTTATTGCAAAAATACATGTACAGAGATGTATATGTATTTCGCAACTAATGTTCAAGTGGTTCCAAGTGGATTCAAATGTAAGGAAAGACTAAGTAATTTATATTAATGAAAAATATTTTTTTAATTTTTAATGGAAAATATTTTTTAATAAAAAAATTTTTTTTATTTTCAGCAATGCCGAAAGAATTATTTTCAGAAATAATTTTTCCAATCACTGTCATCCATGACATAGAAACTGAAAAAGTTAAACCGTAAGTTTTTATTCAGTAAATTATAGTAAAGCATATATTTTTATTTTCTCATTTTTAATAATAAAATTTTCTTACAACATTTAATTATTACTAGAATGTGTAATTTAAAAATTAATATATATTTCTCTTTTTTAACTTTATTTTTTATTTAATATTATTTGAATTGTTTATGTTTCTTGTTAGTAGAATTTATTAGATGGCTTATCATATTCAAAAATAATTTTTTTCATCATAAACTTAATGAATTCGTATCATATTACAAAAGTCCGGGAGTCAACAATATTAAATCATCGGATGATAGCGCAAGAAAGAAAAAAATGCATTTGAAAATCAAGAGATTATAGGCACAAAATAAAACGCTACGTTCAACGACTTCATTTGGAAAAATAAAAAACTAAGAAGATAAAAATTAAAAAAGATAACAAATATAATCGTTTCAAAGAATTCGGCCGTAAATTATTGCCCAAAAATTTTAGTAGAATACTAATGGTACAAGTTGACGCACACTTTAAAAGTAGACGTGGCAGATGATTTGATCCCGAATTTAAAAAATTTACTTTATGTTTGTATTTTTTAAGTCCACGAACTTATCGAGAATTGCAAAACTCTATTGCATTGCCTTCTGTATGTTCTTTAAATTTATTTACAAAAGGATGGAATATTGTATACCGGGTATAAATAATAAAATTTTTGAAGCAATGAAATTAAAATTAAATCCTTTACCATTAACAGAACGTCATTGCGTATTATCTGCAGATGAAATGAGTTTAAAAAGGCACTTGTTTTATAATACATCAAGAGATGAAATTATTAGATTCGAGGACACTGATAATAAAAAATTATCTATACTTGCAAAAAGTACTTTGATTATAATGGCACGTAGTATTGCAGGTAAATGGAAACTTCGTTTGTTTTTGTAGAGACTACGTGCCGTAGCAATATACAATATTAAAAAATCTTTTATATGACATTATAATTAAGTTACGAAATTGTGGTGCTATGGTGCATGCATTAATTACAGATGAGTTCTATACGTAACTTTATACAGTTATCTCATAATTTAGGAATCTCGCCACAAAATTCTACTTTTTTAACAATAAAAGTTAACAATAAAAGGGTAGTTTACATTTTTGATATTCCACACTTAATAAAAGCAATTCGCTATAATTGAATGAAATACAATTTTAAAATTAATAATATACGTAAAATAGCTTCTTTTTAGGATCACATTGTACGATTTTATAAACGAGACAACACGCAATGGATAAAAGCAGTTCCTAAATTATCAATGAATCATATTGAGCCAAATATTTTTTCAAAAATGAAAGTAAAGTATGCTGTATAAATATTCAGTAATCATGTAGCTACAGGAATGTGTACACAAATGTCTTCCGGTTTTCTTCCAACTGAAGCAATTGGAACTTATAGATTTAATAGATCATTTTGATAAATTATTTGATATTTTAAATTCATCAAGTCTAAATAATTGTAAAGAATATGGAAAAGCTTTTACCGGAAACAAATGCAATTTTTAGAAGAAATGTTATATTTCATAAAGTCTATTAAAGTCGTAAATCAAAATATGTAAAAGTGAAATGCTTTGATGGCTGGCAGATAACAATCAATGGTATCATTCAGCTCTGGACAATATTAAGGGGATGCTGGAGCGAAGGCCGAACTTGATCAAGGTCGATATTACAGGTTTTCATTTCCAATGTATAAGCTGCTTACGCCCTCTGAAGTTAATATGATCATGCAGGAAATTCGATTGATTAATTATCGATATTTTTATTCCGTTTCCTACATTACCATCTTAATAGGGACGTGTATTAGGATCGGTCCCACAATGTAAGATTTATTTTGGAAAATTTTCCAATTTTAGAATTGAAAAAAAAATAAACATAATTGAAGTTAATCTTATATTTGTAGAATCGGACCTTAGAAATTTAGTTGCATTATATACATATTTAGTTGTATTATATACACATGCAATGTAGGCCGTGTTCTAATATATATCACCAGTACTAAAAGTCTGTAATATATATAAAATACAGATTTTTAATTAATAGATACATCGATACGAAACCGTAATAGCACTTTTTTCTTACATCCAATGCCATTTTAGGTTACGATAATATATTATCATAAATGAATATCATTATATATATAGATATTCATGCAGATATTCTCTATGTCCATTTTTGCAATATTAAAATTTTATATTATAATGTGTATAATGATATATAAAATGTAATTCTAACGTTGTATATAAAAAGACATTCATGAATACGAATTATAATTACATTTTATATGTATTATAATATATGTGTATATACACAATAACACAAAAAATATTATTGACATATTAGTGAAGACATAAACATGTTAGTGAATTAATGCAATATTAAAATTATATTTTGTACATTATTGTGTATATGTACATTATAATACATATAAAATATAATTATAATTTATATTCACTAATAATGTTTTGTTATATGTTACAACAATGTTAGAATTATCACAGTATAATGTACATACAATTTTCTATATTAGATATATAGTCGACATATTAGTAATGTATAAGTACTATAATAATATAGACACAGTCTATTAGTGAATATTAGAATTATATTTTATGTGCATTATGATGTGTACACACATTATAAAATATTTCTAATTCATATTCACATACGTGTGTAGCTACTTCATCTCTTTTTGTTACGTATAACAAAAAGGTGTACTGATGTCCTCTTTTTTCTACGTTTAATAAAAAGAGATATATTTTTTTATGATCAAATATTAGTGATATATACTTTTATATTTTCAATATCAGAATATATAACGAACATAAATCAAAGCTAACGATAGTCAAACACAGATGATCAGACGTAACATATCTTAAAAAAAATAATCAAATTACGAATCCTCTGATAAATCCTCATTTTATGTGTGTATATATATATATATATATATATATATATATATATATATATACACGCATTATATATATATATATATATTTTATATATGTATACAATTTTAATATTGCACATTTAAACACAGAGAATGCATAAACAGCTTAGCATTGATAACTTCTATCTGCAACGTATGTATATTCACACATTATAGTACATATATGCAATATTGTACAATATTGCCTATGTGTGTATTATATTTAAGTACATCACTAATATTTTAACATGATTAACTTCTACATATTTTTATTAAACATAGCAAAAAATGGTATAGCTATGTATATTATATGTGTAATATCTATGTATAGCTAATACATATCACATCCTGACCTAAAATGACATTGTACGACAGGAAAAATGCTATTATATAGGCCCATGTGTCAATGTACACTGAAAATCTATAGTTACATATTTTCAGTACTCGTAGTGAATATCGAAATACAGTTGTAGTATCACTTTTTCCTATGATCAATATCATGTAGGGTTGAGTCAAGATGTAACATATATTATTGTCAATATATGGACACGTGTTTCATATATATATATATATATATATATATATATATATATATATATAAATAAATACGACATTGCACATACATAATGTAACTCTTTTTACTCTGTCTAATAAAAAGAGATAGATACTTATAGTACTTATACATTACTAATATGTCGACTATATATCTAATATAGAAAATTGTATGTACATTATACTATGATAATTCTAACATTATTGTAATATATAACAAAACATTATTAGTGAATATAAATTATAATTATATTTTATATGTATTATAATGTACATATACACAATAATGTACCCAAAATATAATTTTAATATTGCATATATCATTAATTCACTAACATGTTTATGTCTTCACTAATATGTCAATAATAGTATAATATTTTTGTGTTATTGTGTATATACACATATATTATAATACACATAAAATGTAATTATAATTCGTATTCATGAATGTCTTTTTATATACAACGTTAGAATTACATTTTATATATCATTATACACATTATAATATAAAATTTTAATATTGCATAAAAATGGACGTAGAGAATATCTGCATGAATATATATATATATATATATATATATATATATATATATAAAATGATATTCATTTATGATAATATATTATCGTAACCTAAAATGGCATTGGATGAAGAAAAAAGTGCTATTACGGTTTCGTATCGATATATCTATTAATTAAAAATCTGTATTTTATGTATATTACAGACTTTTCGTACTGGTGATATATATTAGAACACGGCCTACATTGCATGTGTATATAATACAACTAAATATGTATATAATGCAACTAAATTTCTAAGGTCCGATTCTACAAATATAAGATTAACTTCAATTATGTTTATTTTTTTTTCAATTCTAAAATTGGAAAATTTTCCAAAATAAATCTTACATTGTGGGACCGACCCTAATACACGTCCCTGTTAAGATGGTAATGTAGGAAACGGAATAAAAATATCGATAATTAATCGATCGAATTTCCTGCATGATCATATTAACTTCAGAGGGCGTAAGCAGCTTATACATTGGAAATGAAAACCTGTAATATCGACCTTGATCAACTTCGGCCTTCGCTCCAGCATCCCCTTAAAAAACTATTTAATAAAAATGTAGAAATTAGAACATTTGAAAACTTAAAATTGTGCTCTTGATAATGATGATATATTAAATCTTATTATAATAGAACGTCTAATATCAAAAAGTCAACTTCGGAATTTGTTCTATCATCGGCGCATGAAATTTTAAATATTCCGAATCATGATTACCGTTCAATAACTTTGCCAGAAGAAAATGCATTAAAATATGTATGCGGTTATTTAATTAAAAAGTGTACAGCAATACATCCATGTGACATATGCAAATGAAAATAAGGCTGTGTTAGATGATACTACATTATATTGTTCTTTTTAAGTTTGTGAAAACGAAGAAGGAAATTTGTTTGGGTATATACACACATATATACAGGGTAATTCAAAATTCCCGCACCCGGAGTACAAGACGTGATACTTTATGCTAAAATAAACAACTTTTTTCTTTAACAAAATTACATCCGACATGTAGTTTTTGCGGTAGAGTAGATTGACGTTAACGAATAAGCGTTCTTGTCTACATGACGCTCAGGGCCGGCGCGCATTCCTTACTCGCGTGTTCCTTACTTCGGCTATTATTCAACAATAATATTTGAAGATTTAAATATGGCTTTATTATAAATTAATTTATGACATCTTAATACAGTCTTAAGTAATAAATAATAATAATAATAATTACTTTCATAACTTACGTAATAAATGATTCAAAGAATTGTCTCTGATGTCGTCGCACCATTTGAAAATATAGATACATATGAGTAATAATAAATCGTTTTGCGAGCCGTTCTAATTCTAAATATCGCACAATTGCGTATGATAAATATTAAACTTAAAGAATAGCTTACGGATTAAGCGAATGCATAATTCTCAAATGCTGACAAACTGATCTATTTTGAAACAGTGATTAAAAATAAAATAAAATGTTTGAGGTGAGGTACATATTAAGCGCTAACTCTTTTTTTATCCTTTACGATAAAAAATACGATAAAAAAATTGATCAAAATTATTAATTTTCATGTTAGTTTTAATAATATTATACATTTTAATTAATAATACATTTATTAATACATTTATATATATAATATATATATAATACATTTAACAGTACATTTTAATAATAATTAAGTTTCAATAATACATTTAGCAGTACAAATTTTTTCAATGTTTATTACATTTTAAAAGTCAATTGTGCCGCCGGCATTAGCATGATCCAAGGTACACCACGAGGAGATTGCATGGTCGAACTTGTACCTATCCTAACTAAGAAGTATATCTCGAATATATACTCCGGCAAAATATAGCATAAAACAACGTGATAGCTCCGATGAAGTCGGATATCTCGAAGCGTAATTAAATAGAAACATCGTATAATAAAGCAAGCGGAAAATTATCGCGACGATCAGCATACGCTTTACGTAGTGCTCTAATTAATTACATTGTTTAACATACCTATAATTGTGTTAAAACGTATTTAATCATGCTAAACATGATTTATAATGATAAGAAATGTATAAGGAAAACTTCAGTTAAAATAACATTTTTGGATAGTATAGGCGCGATGCGGCACATACCTTACTAGGCTGTGCCAGACGACGAAGCGATCTATCCGCCTCCCTGCGCGCCACTGCCGCCGCCACTCGAGTGTAGGTCGTTCTATGAATTCGCGCGGCATGGCTTAACCGCATATTGGCTTAGACGTTTTCTAATTCGAAAACTACAGTAAGTATCTTAAAATGGTATAAGAATTTTTTGTTCCCTTTAATCCATTCTCCGCCCCCAATGTGGCCCGACTCATCTTAAGAAACACCTTGTATATTTTATCGCATATTTTTTATGAATGTCGAATTCGCCGCTGCTCCATCACAAAAGTGACGTCATCATTATTATTATATCATCATCCTCATCGTCCCTCCACCTTTTCAATCCATTTTTAATCTCGCCAATATCGCCATCCTCTCAAGCAACATATGAAAACGATTCAGTCTCGTGATGACGTCAGTGGAGCTAAGTCTAGAAAAGAAAAATATAATTTGAAATTAACATGCTCAGTTATAGTAACACATGTCCACGCGGAATAACGTCTCGGAATTGTTCTTACTGTTTAAAATAGAACATTAGATTAGTACTATATACCAATTTTTCTTCTTTTCAAAATAAAAAGTAAAAGTAAATTACTGAATGAATATATAAAATGAAACGATAATAATTACGTTCAATCAAGAAGCGAAAAAAATTTTATATGTAAATCCTAGTAATAGGTTATTTTTGTTTCGTTATACCTCCCTTCTCTATGTTCTCAAGTCAGTTTCTCCCATGTCCGCTCCCTCTCATCCCGCTCCCCACCACTTGCGTCCGGAGGAGATGGCCCTAAGTGACTCCCTGCAGATCCGCTTCAAAACGTCTCTATATATGCGCTCCGTACCTTACGTATTCGTCTCATACCGCATTAGTTACACGAGACAGAGATAAAGGCAACACAGTTTATCACAGTGCAGTAGTGATTATTGAAATAAGTTTTGTAAATAATAATAATAATAATAACAATAATAATAATAACAATACCAACAACAACAGTAACTTTGTCAACCTGCTAAAATCAGTCAAATACTTTTGAAGGTACGTTTATAAAAGAATATACAAAATATTTTGAACAATTAAGAACAAAGCATTAATAAAGAAATTAATACTTTAATAAAATTTTATTCATTCCATTTTCATCGTAGAGCAGCTAATTGCATTTAATGTTGACATCAATAATATATTGATAAGACGATGTAAAAAATGTGTAGATTTGCTGACACACATAAAACAATAATTTTTGTCTGCATATGTTATTGACACATAAGTATAAAAAGGGACAAATCGTTGGAATGAATTCAGTTTCGCTTGATTTCGAATAAGTACTACTAGTTGCTAATAATACTAATTGGCTAATAAGTATTTATTTTTTATAACTGCATTATATGTTAATCGTATAGTAGTTAATTGCAGTGTTCAATGTTAACATAAATAATGTATTGCAAAACATTGCGTCTTATTAATCTAGGCGAAAAATAATATTCAACTGTTAGGATTTGATGGAACAGTATATTTATACAATAATTTGATAACATTTTTAAAACACTTGTAGGAAGACGTCATATATCGTCGTGAGAAAAAGTCCTTCCTCTCTACCTCCCTTACAACTGATTCCTCGTGCCAATTCTGAAGAAATCTCCATGTACTTAGCGGTGCACAATCCTCCTCTGCTTCTGTACTCCTGCACCTCAGAAACTCTTCTCTCCTGAATAATCATTTTCTTGATACTCTACCTTCTTCATCTTATTGCTCTAACTCTTTTATTCACCTGCTTTCCTCCTCTCCTCACGTTTCTTCAATTTTGCTCCAATCACTCACAGTAGTCTCTCCAATATTTTTAAGCGCATTCGCCTGACTTCCGTTGGGCCGCTTGATCTCTCCGATTATATGCTCCTACTGTGCCTTCCTTAATGTCTTGATCCCCTTCTCTAAACTTTTCCCTCTCTCACAATACCTTCCCTTCTCCTGAAAACACTCAATTCTTCCTATTCCTAAAACTAATAACTCCTCTTCTCCTTTATCTTTTCGCCCTATCTCTCTCCCCTCTTTCCTCTCAAAGTTGCTTGAGTATATCTGCTTTTCACAGCTTAATGCCTTTGTCTCAAATTTTAATATCCTTCCCTCCTGTCAGTCTGGTTTTCATCGATCTCACAATCAATCTTACGATGAAATTGCTTCACATCTCTGATGTCAAGCTTCGTAATTTCGACAATTGTTGCCTTACTTCTATCGTTGCGCTGGACTTCACAAAGGCTTATGATATCGTTAATCATGATCTTTTAGTCAAACTGAAGTTATGCGGTCTTTCATCCTGCTCTCTCGCTAATCTACTTGTTTCTTAAAAACCGCATACAGCATCCTCGTATATAATCCTTTTCTTCTTTTTTCTTCTACTCGTGCCATTTTCTTTGGCGTTCCCCAAAGTTTCATTCTCAGACCTTTACTTTTTAATATTTTTGTGTCCGATTTGTCTAATGTTTTTCTGTCCTCCGAACTCTTCATGTATGCACACGACGTAATTCTTCTCAAATCCTTTCATCCAATTGATGTTTCAGCAACTTGTTCTGCTGTGAATAAAGACTTAAAATCTATCGCCGAATGGTCCACTAGTAATGTCCTGCATTTAAATCTTTCTAAATTGTCCTTGTTCTTCAATGTTGTTATTTATCCCATATTCAGTCCTTCGACATATCTCTCAATTCCTCGCTCCTCCTCTATTAAGATTATTGGTGTACATGTTGACTCTTCATGATCATTCGAATCACATGTGTCCGTCAAGTGTCAGGCTGCTTATGCTCGTTTACGTCTTCTTTATCCTCTTCGGCACATCCTTTCCTGTTCTTAAAAATTCCTCACTTCTCAATTACTTGTTATTTCTCTATTTGATCATGCTGATGTCGTCTACGTTCCTGCTCTTAACTAACATCTGCTAAATCGTGTACAACGTATCCAAAATTCTTGTCTCCACTTCTCCTATTGTGTTCGTAAGTACGACCATGTATCTCCGTATTACCAAAGATCTAGCTGGCTTAAGATTTGGCAATGTTTTATTCTCCACCTGTGTTGTCCTGTATTTTCTCTCCAATATTCTTTTATATCTGCGACGTCTCCTTCAGTTGAACTCTGAGCAACATTCCTCTTTTAATCCTCTTGTCACCAGATACCAAGATTACTTATCCTTCCCCATATATCGGTCTATTAAGTTCCGTGCCGCTTTCTCTTACACCTCTGTCAAATATTTTAATTTCCTTCCTGATTCAATAAAAATCTCTTCCTCTCTATTCTTTTTTCATTCTGTTGCCTCGCGTTTCATTGCGTCACTCATAACATTTAAACAAGACTGATGTAATTGGTGTATTTGCGGGTGTATGTGCGTGAGTGTGTGTGTGTGTGTGTGTGTGTGTGTGTGTGTGTGTGTGATTTCAGCTATTAGTTTATCTCTTATTGTATTGTTGTCTTATTTTAATTTTATTACTAGTAGGCTTTGTAACAGCAATTCTGCTGACGCTTAACCATGCAAACTATTATTGTCTATTTACTTATGTTTATGTTAATCTATTGTATCATACTTTATGTCTATTACTCTGTACATGTAATCTTTTTTATATAGCTTTGCAATAAACTAAATTAAATTAAATTAAATTAAATTAAATTAAATTAAATATTATACTGTAATACTCACATTCTTTTCATCATCTCATTATCATCGCTGATATCCAAGCTGATTTTCAATCTGTCTGGTTGTTTCGATGGTTCCGCCCGCTGTCTGAACGTTTAGCGTATCCTCACTTAAATTAGTCGCTTTTTCCAGCAGTAGACCGATCTGCATGTATGCGGCACATTCCATCAAAGTGCTGATGTTGATAATCTTTATGGTTAATTCTTGCACTGATTGACAAACTCGACAAGAAAACTTGACAAGCAGATTAATTAACCACGGAGGTTGTGTGAGATTTTATAGTAAAAATGTTCGTGAAACATGATACTATTCCACGAAAAAGAACAATGCCTCGGTCAAAATTTACTGAAAAATTAACCGAAAAGTATATCACGCGATCGAACGATCTCATGAATAAACTTCAGCATTTTTATCAGTCTTATGTTCTATTTAAATCAATGTGTTATATCAACAGGCAAAAATACAATGCCCCGGTCTAAAAGTTTATATCTCAGCCGAAAAATATATCACGCGCAATAAAATTTTCTTCGGATAAATTGGAAAATTCGCGTTGCAGTATCCACAGTTTATCCTTACTGAAAAAAGATGCCAATTTATCCAAACTTAAGACGAGAAATCTATATGAATCTATAAACTGTAATTTTACACAATTTTTTTCGTTTTTATTACAATACTATCAACATGTTTGGTGAATGAAATTTTTTTTTCCTTTGTTATTGGAAGCAGATCAATGCATCCTTCATACGCGATGGCAATTTCTCTGATGATGAAATGAGCGTCGTAGCCAGATAAATTATGAAACACTACGGGTATGCAACGCGAATCCTTATAATTTATATTGCAGTTTGAATGTGCGGGGCTTCTGTATCGTCCAGTTAAATGACAATGATTATGCATCCGCGTATCATCAGGCGTGAACGGTTTCTCGCACACATGGCAGTGCGTGGCGCTGTTAAATTTTTGCAAATCGTCTCGCGTGAAATCTGCCATGGGTACGTTAACTGAAATTATAGACTGTATACTGTGCGCCAAATTTCTGAGTTCTTTCGCAAATCACGCTATACAGTCCTTATCACGGCGAAAACGATAACCCGACAGTGAGTTGTCGTACCAGTCGTACGAGCAGTGCACGTAATATCCGATGCTAAACACGTTATGATGATGATACGTGTACGTAACCGATTCAGGATCCGTTTTTTCCAAAGCGTACTCCAGGTCGACGTACACAACGAACGGGACGTGATCCTTCCTGCAGTGAAACTTAGCCATTTGTCGCTCTCGCTCAACAGCGTTATTGCGCAATCGTTTAATTTTTCAGTCTTCACTGTAGATCTCCAATTTTGCGCTCGAGCTGAAGTAGTGCAACCGCACATTTATTATTAATATTATTATTATTATTATTGTTGTTATTATTATTATTATTATTATTATTATTATTATTATTATTATTATTATTATTTCCTGAAAGAATTTTCATGTACCTATCGCAGAAAAATGTCCTGTTCTTTTTTCTGTTAAGTTGTGAGCTAGTCGGGACAGATCTTTAATCAATGCAAAATGTCCTGCGTTGTCATCTTCTACGTATAAGAAGTTCACATGCTCCTCTTTCGGTCGGTTCATATCGGCACAATCCTTTCAATTGGTATAGACGTTGATGGAAATGTCATTCAAAGTTTCGAATTTCTTAATTTGATTCAACGTCATTCGATGCCCGCGAGATTTAGAACCGACATATAATGTGGATTAATGAGGATTCCCGTTCTATCTTTTTTTGAGCCGGATGTAGAATGGCAACAACAGACCATGCGAAACACGCATTGTCCGCGGTTTGCACGTTGATTACCACTCTCTTAAACGTAATTTCTCGCGAGAGTTTGATATGACATCCAGCATGCAGAGGATTGTGCTTGTTCGCATTCATCGTTAAATTCAGTATAGGCGACAATACCCATTCACTATCACGTTCCTGAAACTCTTCCAGTGATGCTAGGGTAGGCTCGACGACGCGCGACACGTACCACTTGCGCAAATCGGTGCATTGAAAGACTTCAAAGGGTGGCGATACTCTTATTCGCGCGTTTATCGCCCGTCACAAATTCGCCATTAAAAACAGTGTTTATTTTTATAGAGTCATATCGTCGCATTACACTATACACATGCTCGAATATAATTTCACTCGCGTCTTCAAAGAATCGGCGAGGCTCGATATCTTTAGAGTTTATCACCGCGTCAGAATATGATTTTCGAACGTCGTTTCGATGACGCACCAACGGAATCTGTACCCGGCGTCTAATGTATGAATCTTCCGCGCACAGATTTCTTTAGACTCTCAAGCCGCGCGATACATGTGATCAGTGATTGTCTATTACCAATCGATAATCACGGGCGTTTATACGGCTTGCTCCTTCAAGGATTCGATAAACTCATCGCAACATTGCGATCCCACGCGTTGCATTCGTCTATAGTACTAAGTAGGGTAGCTTGCTCAATCAAATACTCCATATTCACTTGCGCTATCGAATTGATTAATGACTATATTTGACTAAATCTTGTTATTTTTATATCATTATGCGCTATTTGATAACGTGCATCTCAATTATATCACATTATATATATTATTATATGGCAACGTCGCATTTGTGTCATATTATTGTACATTAATCATTGTCATTGCGAAACATGTTAAATGTCCTTGAAAAAAATTTCTTATTTTACGCTCACAAGATCGTATTGAAATTTACAAATTTGTTGAAAAACGAACTGATATTGAAAGATTGATGCAGTTCACTGATCACTTGTCGTCGTCGTCGTCGTCGTCGTCACTAATGATTCTTCTGAATCTTGTAATTCAACTCATAAAAATACATGATATGGACAATATAAAATTATCATTATGTGACAAGTGTTTATATATAAAACCGTCGATTATACTTTTTATGCTTGAAATCGATAATGTGTCGAGCATATATATTTCAATTTGTGTCAATATACAAATAATGTGTGTAAACGAAAGATTTAAATATTTTGTAAGTTATATACGACATAACTGTATTACTAACAAATGCGATGCGACAAACATTTTACGTAAAATTTCTAATAAAAATTCAACTATCGAATGCGAATTGATTGTGTACACTTTAGATAATATTGTACATAATGCATTGCATGAAAAATAAATGCGTATGTAAATTGTATATCTCAGAGTTTGCAATTAATCGTTCCTTTCTTCTTTCCACCTCTGCGGTATCGCGTTACGCGCGCATTATCGCGCTCGATAAATCGCGCTGTTATTATTCCGAAGTGCGAATAATTATACAAAATAAAATAAAATATATTTCGCGTGCTAGAAGAATAAGATGACGTATAACAGAAAAAATAGTATGCATGGTAAGTAAGGTAAACGTACTAATTTCTGAACAAGACCGATTTCTGAATAAAAACATAAATGTTTATTAATATTAAGCTTTTCTCAATTCAGATTTTAAAAAGTACTTATATGTTAATTAAATTATAGTATCTGAATGTTGATGGAAAGAACATTTTGTACGTGAAATATTATTTTGATTTTTCAAAAATAGTTTTGTTTCCTAGAAACATGAAATGTTCTTGGATGTCCTAATCATTTTGATTAAAAATGTGATAAAAATCGTAAGCGAATTTACGCTAAATTTTTGTATAACTAAAATATAAATTATATTTCAAACATCGGAAATATCTAATAAATAAGATCTATTAAAAGAAATTGCAAAATAAATTCGTGTTTTATTAAATATTAATGTTCATAAATAGGTACATACAATTGCTATAAATCCAATAACTGAACGCGCGTTCTGTTATTGATGCACTTCGATTTGATGAGCATATTGCTGTACACGTACATAAACAGAGTTATTGAATTGAAAAATCGTAAGTATTATTATGTTTACATTTATTAAATTATTATTTTACAATAGTTTTTCTAAATTTATTTGTTAAAAAGAATATTTTTTATGGGAAACTTATTATTTCTTTATATTTATAGACAACTGTGTTTCTAACTTGTACACATAGTATGTATTTTTTTTGTGAATAGTCGTTTCAACAAAATATAATTTTGTAAAAATTATTGTGCTTTTTATAGAATTGATTTCAAAATGCCGAAAGAAAAAATATTAAGAAGATATACAGAATGATGTGGATCCAAGTAATAAAAAGTCCAAGTAATAAAAGTGAAAGAGCATTGACATCGCATTAATTTAATATTCCACAAAGTACTTTACATTCAAAGCTCAATAATAAATATCCTATGAATGCTAGACGTGGACCACCTTCTATTTTATTTAATCTTATTTATGAAAAAGAAGAAAATTTTATAATACAATGGATTTTCTTTTGTGTTGTCATGAGGATTTCCAATGAATAAAAATCAACTTTTGTTGTAGGTCTGTACAGAAATATATACTTAAATTGAATAAAAAAAAATCCTTTCAAAAACAACAGACCAGGGCGCAGTTAGTAAAATGAATTTTGTCGAAGACATTCAGAACTTATCGCAAGAATAGTTCAGACTCTATCAAAGAATCGTGCCGAAGCAACAAAGGAAAAATTACGTGAATGGTTTAACGACATCAAAACTTTCTTGGAACAAAAAGATCTTCTTGATATTGATCCTTCGCGAGTATTTAATCTTGATGAAAGTGCTTTCGTTTTGTGCCCAAAAGCAGATCATATTTTAGTCAAAAAGGGTTCCAAATCTGTATATAAAGTAATTAAATTTTATGGCGATGAAAAAGAGCGTCTAATGATTTTGTTTAGTGAGTGCGGCCGGAATTGTGGCACCTCCGATGATTTTATTCTGATATTAGAGACTACCTAATACTATTCTCAGTAAAATTCCTCAAGATTGGAGTGTCAGAACAACTGAAAAAGGATGGATGACTGGTGAATCTTTCTATGAGTACACAGAATGTTTTCCATCTTTGACTCGTAAAAAATGTCATTCAATTTCCAATATTACTTTATGTAGATGACCATTCATCACATGTTACACTATCATTGATTAATTTTTGTCTTGAAAACAAAATAGAATTACGCGCATTGTTTCCAAATGCAACACACATATTGCAACATATTGGACATTGACAGTGTTTCATCCACTGAAACCATCTTGGAAATCTCTAAATGATCAATGGAGAATTGACAATGCTCCACAACGTTCAAGAAAAGAAGATTTTGCACAACATCTTGAAAAATTGATTGAAAAAATAAATTTATCTGAAATGATAAAAAACGGATTTAAAACTTATGGATTTCTACCTTTTTATCCGGATGCTATTAATTATAATATTTTAAATAAAAATGAACAAATGAATTTAAATTGTATGAAAGAAAAAACTAAATCAATTATAGCTGATTCTTGTGATAATCAAAAACAGAGAGAAAATGAACATAAAAAATTTCTCAAGATGCTTGAAAATTAATTAAGCGAAGAAAAAATACAAGATTTTCGAAATGCTTTTAATAATATCTTTGTTAGTGACATAAAAAATCATGGATTATTTAATATATGATTAAAAATCAAGAAACTTTGTGATAGAGTAAATTTTATAAATTTTTCTTTCAACGAAAATATTTGACAGTCTAATTATATTTATTTTCTATATTTCTTTACATTCTAAATCTAGTTTTTCAATAAGTTTATTATTCTTCATAAATTATTATTTTTAATAATTAAAATTATTTTGTGTAGGAGAATATAATGATATTCAGAAGTCTTCAAATGAAGAAGCAATTTTTTAAATAAGTAATAAAAGTATCTTGATTCCTATACAACAAAATGATATGCATAATGATTCTTTTCTTCTTGATATATATATATATATATATATACATTTTTCACAAGATTCATCAGCTATAAATATAACGAAAATTAAATAATAAATAAAAGTAACGAAAATTTGTCAAGAAAGTAATGATAATATTGACAATACGTTGTTGAACATTGGATCACAGGACATGACAGAAACTAATAATATTACAGATGTTAATATTTCTATGAGTAAATTTTTTGTAAGAAATATTACTCATAACATTTAAATTATCTTTACAAATAATTGAATTATTTTCTTAGATAATTAAATTGTGATTAATTATTGTAATAATAATTACAATGGCCATATAAATCATCTTAAAAATTATGAGTGTGAATCTGCAATTAAAAGTACTCTCAATTAAAAAATTTTATTTCGTAGTATAACAATAACTGTTCAGCAGAAAAAATAATTTTGTATCTATTGTAAAATTTTTTCATACATGATAAATTTATTTATTTAGCTTCAGTAAGAAACTAGAGGCAAAATCAATCATATTAAGGAATTTTACAGCAGTTGCAAAGCTATTTTTTTTTAACTTAACGCAGCCAATGTATTCTTATAGTCAATACATATTATTTTATTAAATATTCGTACACAAATTTTAGACAAAAATTATGAGAAAGGAACTTTACAAACTGGTGATTCCATCATCATTCAAAGATATATTTTTTTGACAAAATCTGTAAAGGACAAAAAAGAAAAAATTCTAAAGAAAAAGTTCCGAGTGTTGCAATTTCCGTGGCAAGAATACTATATAAAAAAAGAAGAGGATAAATTACAAAAAGAGAAAAAAAAAGAGCGACAAATGAAGTATAAAGAAGCACAATTACAGAAGAAAAAATTAGCAGAAAAAAAAGTATTAAAGAAGAAGACGAAAGGTTGAAAGAAGAAAGGAAAAATTAAAAGTGATCAAGAAAAAGAAAATCAGACATAAACTAACTAAACTTGGCATATTATTCTTTCATATGATTTCATGGCATATTATTAAAGTTTAATATACGATTTTCATAAAGTTTGATATATTTATATTTACAAAGTTTAATATATATTTAGCATATTATTTCTTTATAAAGTTTAATATATTTCTAAGTAATATTATAATACAATAGTATTGTAACATTTACAATCGCATTATAATACTTTATTTGATCTTATTATTAATAAAATTGTAATATTTTGAATAACTGTGTTAACATTAATATCTTCTTATATTCTTAAATAATTTTGTATATATTTCATATTTTCATCAAGTTTACATTGATTTTAAAATAATATATAGATTATACGTTCGAGAAATAGGTACAACCGTGTTCAGCTTTAGAAACATGGTTTTTAGGTTGTAATTGGATCAGATGTATATCCAGATTCTCGAAAATTATTTCTCTTCGAAATTATTTCATTTTAAACATGTAAAATTAATTTTTACAGTGTTATTTCGAAAATAGAAGGTTTGTATTTTCAAATAATTACAAAAGCTTTAATAATTACAAAAACGACGTTTATTTTACTATTTTAAATTGATTATGTATTAATGTTTTACTAAACTGTTCAGGAATTGATACTTTTACCTTATAATACGCGGTAAGGATCGCGTTCGGTGGCAGCGAGGACCGGCAGTGGACCGCGCCTGGAGGATCGCGCTCGGCAATAATTGATCCCGTGTGACATCATTGCGACGCGGATGTAATTTTTCGCACATCCCTGCTACGTAATTTTCCGCACCCGGGACATCCTTCTCCCCTGCACCGTAATATCATCCCCCGCGACGTCACCCCCCGCACACTCTCGTGACGTCGTTCCCCTTGCCCAGTGATGTCATGCACTGACATGTTCCTTCTCCTCCCTGCGATGTCACCCCCTTCGCCTAGTAATGTCATCCCCTCCCCTCTCCGCGTACCCCTCGCACCGCGGGTATCCGCTGCCCCCCCCCTCCAGAGAATTCGAGTTAGAATCCACCTATATACCCTACTTTTGTAATTCAAATAAATAAATAAAGATAAAAATAAAGATTGCTTTGATAATACTTAGCATTTTGTATAAAAATACTTTGATGATGTATTTTGCTCAGCCCTGCACATCCATTACATTAATTATGTATTTATACATTATATTTGATATAAAATGAAATGCAATATAGATTTAATATATTATTTGCAATGAAAGATGCTGTACGGGAAGCCTTTAGACTACCGAGGCCTTAGTAATATTCTTCGTAATAATCAGTGTATATATGGAAACATCTTTATTTTAGGCGACGTAATGTGCGAGTAAACAATAAAAATCTTACTGGATCGTACATTTGAAAAATCAACAATAAGAAGTAGAAATAATGGTCATAACGGTCAAAATTAGATCTTCAATATCTAAATAATTCAATCTGAATTACTATATCTATATACGAGGGTCGTTTAAAAAGTTTTGAACCTCAACATGAAGATAGCATTACTCATTAAAACCATTCTGGTACTACAATCGTACATGTTTTACAAAATACTTATGAAAATTGTAGCCATTTTAGACGCTCAGTTTTGAGAGTATATGCTAGTCGATGTCAGTATTTTTGTAAAAATGGAAAAGATCGAATATCGACGATCGCCATAACAAAAATTTATGAATTACGGTTCGAATTGCTTAACTACCCACTATATTCACCAGATCCGATTCTCAATGATTTTTTTCTGTTTTCTAGACTCAAAGTTAGACTCACAAATTTTCATCAAACAAAAACTCTGAGCGTCCAAAATAGCTACAATTTTCACAGGTGCAAAACGTATAATTGTAGTACCAGAATGATTTTGATGAGTAATGTCATCTTCATGTTGAGGCTCAAAACTTTTCAAACGATCCTCGTACTATATGTAGGGGAAGATGGCCAATTTTAACACTTTTTCTTCTTTTCTTGTGCAAATCATATTTTGATATCTAAAAATTAAAAAAAATTGTCAAATATTCTTTAAAGTGTTGACACTAATATATTTTTTGTAGATTTAAATTATCATCTTTTGTACATCTTTTTTAACATTAGAAAAAAATTGAATTTTGGTCAAAAGTATAACACTTATGTTGTGCCTCTGACCAGGATATCGATTGTCTAATTTAGGTAAGATCGTTCATTTCTCACATTTTCTCACGTAAAAATATTCACCCGATTTTGTAACTGTCAAGTGAAAATGCGATATCACGATAGATTAAGACTATGGGGAAAACAATTTTGGCCAAGATTGTACCTTTACCTGTCCATTTGACAAGTTTTACATTAGTTAGGTTATTTGCTTGATAAACATATAAATAAAAATTATGAATGTAACAGACAAGCAAAAAAAATTATATTAGAATTTATGAGATTAAATCCAGATATTGGCCGAGGACGAATACGATCGAAGGGAGAAAATAAAAAAAAACAAGTAATAAGTTCTATAAAATTTGTTTTATTTATGTTACTTTAAATAATACAATAGACTAAAATAATTAATTTGCCATAATTTGATTTATCAATATTTGGGGAATAATAAAGTCACGATATCTGTCATGGTTTGACGCTTCGTGTGAGTTTCAAGCATTTATCTCTCTCATGTGTTCAAGTAGCAGTTATGATTCTCTCTTCAAACTCACCATTCGACAGGTCTTGTCGAGCAAACTTGTGAAATGGCTCGTATTTTTACCAATCGATACAAGGAGTATTGTACTTTTAACCAATGAAAGATATATATAAAGATAAGATATTCAACAAAAGTTTAATTTTATTTATATTTTTATGTTTTTAATGTTTTTTTACACCATATATAACTTTATATATAAAATATATAAAAATAAACTATCATACAAAAATGCAGTTTTCGATTGCACGAAACGATTGAACCTGACAAAAATAGTGTCGTGAAGCAAGATATTAAACGTCATAGTTGATCTGTGTCAGAAGAACACTTAGGATATTATTGTCGCTACTAAAACTCAATCAAACTATCGATTCTGCAGACTGATCGACAGCCAATTCTGACTATTGATTTATAATGGACCAATCATAATGAGGCTGACTGGTTCACTGTGATTGGTTCACTGTAGATTGGCCTGCAAAGTTGATGGGCTTTAGTAACGACATAACGAATATTTTAAGTGTTCTAATTTGAACAGTGATCTCGCTTTACGGGACTAGAATGACGCTTTTTTTCTGCCAGATTCATTCATTTCATTCAAAATCACATTTAATGCATAATTTTATTAATATCGGAGGTGAGATAGCTAAATAATTATCCGACATCGTATTGCTGGTTAAAAAATACACTATCAGTTAGATTAAAGATACAACGCTTGCTCAATTTCTATTTATTATTACTTTTATAAATTATAGATTAAGATTGACAGTATTAAGTTTTAAATAATTTTTTTTGAATATCTATTTAACATTTTAGGCAATTCCAACATAAGACAGAATACATATACAACAAATTTTATGAGATTAAAAAGCGAAATTACTCCATTGGAAAACTAAAAAATAATAAATGATTTTTTATAGGAGTATAATTTTCTTCATTATTATAATTATAAGTAAAACCTCTGGTGTGCTCATACAAATTACATATTTTTATTTTTATAAATATCCAATATTTTTTATAAATTCAAATGGTTAAAGATACAACCGGTCAAAGGAACAAAATGTTCCCTTACATGTATAGGATAACTCTGGCAAACGCCGCGCTGAGATTTACGCTGCAGAAGTCAGAAAAAAATAGAAGGAGTGGAAATAATTTTTCCACAACTATTCTGTTACTTTTTGTGCCTTTATGTTATATTAGTATTGAGTTATGATTTCAGCTTCTTATTATTAATATTAATAAAATAATTGTATTGAGTTGAATCGATTTGTCACTGTAATAAGTAGCGCCATTATAAATTATAATCTACATAAAATGATTACTGTAGGACGTGTAAAAGACTTAGTGGTTATTTCGTGATCCATGTGTAGAGAAATAATAAAGCATGTTGTATAGCAAAATACAAATGCTTTACTTTCGTATTCTTTATTTAGTTTATTTTTGTATATCTCACCTGTTTGGGATATACAACATTTTTAGCAGGTGGGATTTGCCTAAAGCATACAAAGTGTGCAGATTGAATTCAGTGCTCTAAATGCAATAAACGCATTACATGAAATATGTACCTTATGTCAACACTTGTCATATATACAGGAAGATTGTAATTATTAAATATTTATTACTTCATATACATATTTATCATTCTTATTCTTTAATAAAACTTTATAAACATTTTATAAGTTATTGTATTATTTTACGTCTTATTTATATGCATTATTTATATGCATTATTTGTAAATTTTTCATCAGCCGTACGTACTTCCTCTCCCTATAAGTAACCATATATACCCCACTCTTATGGAATATACGGCAAAAATGCAAAAGTTTCAAAAAGTTCATTTTTTAATATAAAAAATAAATATTTCGAATTTTTAATATTTCTTTCATAATAATAGACAGTACAAAGTTTTTATTGGTATAGTTTGTTTACTATAAACATAGTAAATAATATTTAATAAATTAAGTTTTTGATAGATACGGCGTATATATCGGAGTTATCCTATATACAGTATTTGTAATCATTTGAATTTTGCCCACCGAATTGGTTTTTCGGACTTATAAACGCAATTAAATTGTAGTAATATCACAAATTAAATTTGACAAGCAATTTTTATAATAATTTTAAATTAAATTTTAATAATTTGATGCTTAATTAGGTATCTTATTAGAAAGATGTTAATATGTTGAAAAACTGTAAATAAATTTATTACGAAAAATATTATCTCAGTCGTGAGTCGAACCCGGATCTCTTGTACCTATTCTGACAAGTAGAGTCTTTCATTTCCAAATTTAAAAGCGTAACTGTCAGAACATATCACATGATGTACAACCAACAACATCATATATAATTACTTCATCGCTGAAGATGGTTCGAAATGAGCTGAAACGTTCGATCGATATTGTATGTAAGAATTGAAATATATTATTGTGAACATCAAATGCACTGACTTCTGTACTATTATTGCTCTCAGTCGCCGGAATATTTCTGATTGATAATCCTTAATATTATGTCGCCTGAAATAAAGATATTTCCATACATACACTGATTATTACAAAAAATATTACTAAAATTTCGATAGTCTAAAGGTTTAGGATGCTTGTACGGAATAGGTACAAGAGATCCGGGTTTTACTCACGACTAAGGTAATATTTTTCGCAATAAATTTATTTATAGTTTTTCAACATATTAACATCTTTCTAATAGGATACTTGATTAAGCATCAAATTATTAAAAATTTCTGATTGATGATTGTTTTATTATCTAGAGAGCTCATTTTGTTAATTTTTTTAATTTGTATTAAGGATTAATCATTACCTGTGGAATAATCACAGAAATCGTGCTCAAAGTCATCAAGATCATACAGAATAGTTTTGTTATTGGTTTCTGATAGGGCCACTGGCCAGACATTGATGATAGCTTCTTAACAAGACCATAATAATGACTCCAGTTGGTGTTCATAGTTATGCGTTTTTAGTGATAATATTTCATTTCCAACTTTGCCTCGATAATTCATTTCAGACTTTTATTTCATCTGAGACTCCCTTGGTATGAGAAATAGTTTGAGATCCTGGACAGGTCATGCATAATGCAAATGTCATATGCCTACAATTGGATTTTCTCACAGCTAGCACGACATATTTCCGTGAATAAACGACGCGTAACTCGAACATATGGATGATATAGTAGTATTTATTTCTTTGACACTAAATATAACCTAGACAGAAGTGAAGTCCTTGATAGGTGTGTCACTTTAACATGTTAACAAGTTCCTTTCAAATGGAGAACTTTATCGATTACTAGAGTATTTTTTTCTCTTGCGTCAGTTCTGAAAGCAATCTTTGAAATCTATTACATGTTTCACAATGATACTTTTATCTTTAGTAGAATTTGACGTAGACAGGATGTCTTACAATTTTCTGTTTCCTTTTAAAAAAACGTATTCTTGAGTAATTTTGAGACGAAAATTCTAATATAAAAATGTCGAGTAATAGTTTTTGAATTATAATTGATTAAATATAGTTTGTAATTAAAAAAGTATTATGACTTCGATATTTTTCTATTTTAAAGTTAGCTTATAATTCAAAAAATTATATTGTAGTCTCGACATTTTCGTTTCAAAATTACATAAAAAATAAGTCCTTAAGAGGAAATGCGGTAATTGTGAGACATCTTGTATATAGACTGTAAGCAAGTATTACAAACATTACATTAGCAAATGGTTAACAAAAATTATATTATACTGTAAAATATTAGAGATACATACATATACAAATATATATAATATATATATATATATATATATATCATCATTGTTGTCATCGTTCAATTGCTGGATAGGAAGTAATAAATTATTGAAATGACGCGAGTATCGTAAAGTACGACATCGAGGTTTGTAGAACCTTTAAGATAAAAGCACCAAATGTTATTAAAATTATTCGAAAGAATATTTGTGACAATTCTTGCTTTACCATAGTGAAGCTCTGTAGAGAGAAAATGTAAACTTTCCCGGCGCTTAAGAAACTCGGATAAAGACTTTTCATCATCACTAGCATGATTATCTTTTGTAATTTCATGGATGCTTTATACCAGAAGCTCTTATACCTGCGATATTTTTAAAATACACGAAATACAGGCAATAACAACATACTTGTATCTATAATTAGTCACATATATATTATTTAAATGAAATCGAAAATAATATCATCTTACATCTTATCACGTATCTGAAGGCTGTGATCTATCAGTCTTTGTCCTTCGAAACTAAGAAAAAACAAATGAATCAATTGGCCACCGATATAGAACACATACCTTGCTGCTTCTAAGATATCGCTTTTATCCTGTGTAATCTGTAGCACAAGAAATACGTACAATATTTGAACTCTTCTTCGTAGAGTGTCACTTTGAGTGTGTAATAGGTTTTAAAAATTGTAAAAATCATATAATCAGACGTACTTGCAGCAAAGTAATGCTCATTCCTATCGTTACTATCAATATCTGAATAGCGAAAGGCATGGTAAATGTATCTTCAAGAAGTTGCGCATATCTGTGACAAATGAGAATTTTCAATCGTGAAGAGTTATATAAATTTTTTAATTTATCTTGTGTGCATATTTACGTACGTCTATGCAAATATGCATGTTACATTTCGTATTATTTTTTATCATTCACATCGTACACTCACTCTAAAGCTTCGCGATGTTTACGTACGAGGAATGCAACTCTCTTGTAGTATATAGTAATATCATCAGGGTTTATCGATGATACAATTTCCATTTTATTTTTACAATCGTGAAACAAGTGTTCATAATGAAATCTGTAAATAATTCGCATAACATCAATACCATTTAATTTCAAGTGTCTCTTTTATTACAAGATTATATGCTATAGGGCAGGGAACGGAAAGTTATTTTTTAAAAGTAACAAGTTGCAGTTACTTGTTACCGAGTCAAAAAAGTAATAAGTTATCGTTACTGTAGTTACTGATTTTTAAAAGTAACTCGTTACAGTTACCGTTACTTTAAAAAACTACTCATTATTTCTTCGTTATTTTTTAAAAATCAGTCTAAATGCTAAAGTACAACCAGTCTAAAAAAATGTACTATTTTTTGCTTAAAATCATTTTGTTGATAAAAGCAAAATACAACAATCATACTACCTTTAATTTTTAATTTTTCCTTAAAAACATTATTTTGTAAAATTCTGAACCTGTAAAATATGCGGCAAATTGAGATGTCTGGACGAAATATCACGTAGAAGTCTAAAATAATTCCTGAAATAATGGTATATTTCTCAGCTGTCAAAAATCATTACAGGGGCGCTGCGGTAGTTGACAGCTATAAGTATTTCAGAAATTATTTTATTTACTTCTATATGACATATATCAGACATATCACAATTTGTTATATATTTTACGGTAAAACTTTCCCTTTACACAACCCGCCTCAAATGATCTTTAATCGATCTTGACCTTGGCTTTGAGCCATTTTTGATTATGTACCATTCATAAATAATTTTTTAATGAATAATTTTTTAATAATAATGAGTGAAGGAAAAGGTCAATGACCTTGATCTCAAGGAGGTCAAAATCATGAACAAAATTTTGGTGAATATATAATTTTCAAACAAATCGGTGGAATGAAGAGACATAAAACCGTGTAAGTGAGGTTAGAATAAGATTTTCAATTACACAAATTCTCGACTTTAAAAACAAATTCTCTGCTTTAAGAACATAAAGTCTTTGCTTCAAAAATACAAAGTCGTACGCCCTTTGGCAAGGGGGAGGAGTGAAATTTGCCTCGTGTGGAAAGTCGTGCCTATTGGACAAAGGGGTTTAAAAACAAATTCACTGCTTTAAAAATACAAATTTTCTGCTTTAAAAACACAAATTATTTTTTATATGATTTTTATGTTTAAAAAATTTTTTTTAAAGCAGAAAATTTGTGTTTTAAAGTGTCTTCTTGAGGGTAAAAGTTAAGATCAAGGTCAGTTGGAGGTTTAGGGGGTCATTTGGGGGAAGCTGTGTAAAAGAAAGGTTTTATTCATAATACCATTTTTTCATAATACTTTAAGATGTTTATCAACATAAATATATCATTAAATTATTTGTAAATTTAATTTGTTATATTACTATTTCAGTTTTAATTAAGATTGCGTTTTAATCCTTAGTACGCACCTTAGTTTTGGGCACTCTTACTACACGTTCGATCATTAATGTTCTGGATTAATTTTTATCACTTTTACAAATGCGTAAAAATGATTAAACAATTTTTACGTTACATATTTTGACATCATTAGAAAGTATTTATATAGTTGTATATTTATAACAAATTGTAAATAAATTATTATAACTAAGTATAGTTAACAAAATGAAAAAAATACACTTCATACAAAAATGTAAAACTCTGAAATAAAAATGTTTAAAGGAAAAATATGATTCAATATTTTAAAATTGACATTCCAAAAAAATAGTTCAAGTGTTGACAGTTCAAAAAAAAAATTTAATTATTGAATAACCTAAAGATGACGTTTTTTTAATATGCATAAATGGTTATAAATTGAAGATGTATTGCATTTTAAACAATGCATTTTATTATTGCTATTGTGTTAAAAAACTTATAATTTATTAGGAAAATGTTCTTTGTAACATTACAGATAACATAACATATAGTATTACTGACAACATTTAAGGATATCAAAAATCATGTATTAAGGGATAATATGTTATTCTAAGGTTAAATTCTTTTTTTAATAATTCGTGAAATATTTCCGCAATACAACAAAAATTAATTGAAAATAAAGAAAAAAAAATTTTTTAGTTACAAAAAATGTAACACTCTGTACACACGGGTCATTTGTGACCCAGAGATAAATTTCGGAGTTATGCCAATTAAAGGATACACATGAATTAAGGCCGGCAACGCACAAAACTTGTTCTCTAGATGCCAAACTTTTTTTAAGAATAGAAAAGAGATTGGTATTTGACCAGGTGCTTTTAATATTTCAAAGAAAAGTAAAGTGTAGAACATGAATAACCTAGAAGTGTGTATTAAGGATTAAGACAGAAAATTTCGTTGACGGGCAGTTTGAAAAATTTGTTGTATATACAATTCTAAAATATTATGTATGATTAAGCTCGGACTAAAATTTCTTTTTTTAAAAATAATAAGTTATCTTACATTTAATAATAAATAAACTAATTACAGAAGCGTATTAACATCTTAAGATATTAAAGCGGTTTTGAATCAAAATTATGAATACTATCTAAAGACTGAATAAACGAAAATTATGTCATAAATACATATATTAGTTCAAAATACAAAAAGTAATATAAAAGTAATCTAAAAGTAACTGTAAAATTCGTTTTTGTAGCAAAAAAAATGTAACTGTAACGGTAATGCAATTACATTATTTTTTTGTAACGGAAACGAATTTTACAGTTATCAATAAGTTATCAAAAAAAGTAACTTGTAACTGTAACTTCGTTACAAGTAATGAGTTACTTCTATTCTCTTATGGGATAGCTTTGTATGCTCGTGACATAAATGATTTCCTTACCCAGTTATAGCAAATTTGCTACAAACATGCTCAACATACGTTACAAACAAGCAATCGTGGGCAATTATACCGGCTATAACAATTTCCCAGGCCACAATGGCATGCCAGAATATTTGAAAAAAATGTTCTTGAATGTCTACGAAGTAGTATCCTCGATATGGTGGTAATATAGGACGGGATTCATTGAGAGGCAATATGATATCGAGAGTATGTGGTATAAGAGACATTGACATGAATACAATTATCGCTGCGAAGCAATATACTGCAACATACTGAATTAGTGAAATACTTGTGAAAAACAATTTATGTCATGTATGTGATATATATACATACACATATATATATATATATATATATATATATATATATAATGCGAATATAGATCGATTACATTGATTTCAACTCACCAGAATATATCAAAGAGAATCGTCTACTATTCGCAGCATAGGACTTCATAATTTCGTATTCTTCATAAGTATTTAATTCTTTCCAATCGCAGAGCAAATGTTGAGTAAGATCTTTAATCTGATTAAGATCAATTCAATTAGAATCTTTCTTATGTTTATATAAGATTTATATCAAAAAGAACAATTCCGAGTGTCTATAATATATATTTCTCCTTTTCTCTTTATTAAATTTCTAATTAATGCCTAATTTTCTAATTCTTCAAAGTTGTTTTTTTCATAATTCATCTTTGATCATTTTTTGTCATAATTTTTAAACATCTTCATCTGTTTTATTCCAATATTAAGATTCTTTTAGTGAAGTGAAGGGAGCTCATTATGATAAATTAGTCATCACATAATATATTTATAATAATTTATGTCTCTGAAGAAGTCAAAAATGAGTCAAAACATGTAAGCGCATTAATAGAGTTTTGTGTTACATTTGTATATTATTTCGCGCAATGATTACCGCACTTGACTCCTATTTGCCCTTTTTCACGTAATTTCTTTTGAATAGTAAGGAGAATGAACTTGTGAATTAACTTATGTTTTTTAATTTGGACATATTTACATATTTAATGTTTCTAATACTTGATATGTATATTAAAAAACGTACTGTATGAATGTTAAATTGAAAAGTGTACACCTTCAATAGAGCCACAAATGATAATAAATACGCTGTCATCGCCTGCAGAGTGCAATGCAAGCTTTTCTTACACATAAATTGATATGCTATCTGTAAAAAAAAGTATCAATTATACGTAATTTTCCTGATAAATTTTTCTGTGACGATTAAAAAATTGATAAAAGTATAATGTATCATATCAGTATTGTCAGTTACCTGTGGTATTAGTATAGTTAACAAGATTATAGTTAACAAGGTAATACGAAATATTCTTGTTTTTGGCTTTAAATATGGCCACATACCAGTGAGAGATGATATTTTATAAACGATATCATAATATCGGCTGCATATAGTTTCCATAGCTTTCGGAGAAACTCACTTCGTACAGCTCGTAATAGTCGAGTTGTCCTCTTTCCTCTGCTACGATCAACGAATTGAGAGAATTGTTATTATTGGATGTAACTATTTCTCTCTCTCTCTCTCTCTCTCTCTCTCTCTCTCTCTCTCTCTCTCTCCCCCTCTGTGATAAAACTTTATTATACGTCAATTCCTACTAAATAATTTTTTGTATGTCGTATCTCTTAGTGATTGACACATATGTACATTTTATGGTTTGAGGTAACGTTTATTCCTTTGACACTAATTATAAGTTTTCTAACCGAGATATTGATTTTCCAAATTCCCTCCTTCCTAGTATAGAATACATCGATTACAGAAAAAAATAATACGATGGAATATTGATATCTGCCGTTATGTAAGGTACGTGTTCTTACATAACGCGAGTATAATCTCTCAAGAAAGAGACCAATGTCGCGCGTGATCTGCATTAAATAATATCGTTGTTCGAACAAAAAGTATTAATATCTTATTTAACTATTTTGACATCGATAACACAAATCAAACTTTGTTTCTCGAATATCTCACTTAAATAATGCAAAATAGCATATACATATATATATATATATAATTTTACATTCTTTTATGTTTATTACAAGTATTCTATTAAGAGGTTACGCCATGTTGAAGGCCTAAAAAATCGAATTTTTTGGCCTTAAATGATAGTTTATAGTCTTAAAAATATGGTTCTAATAGTTAAAATTCACATTTTTAAATCAAGTTTTAAGTCAGTTTAGTAAGGCATGTCTGTAGTGCCGACGAGCGGTTCGGAGTATCTAAACTCGTGAGATAAAAAGAATCATCCCAGAACGAGCAGAAAAGAAGAAGATGAGGCAAACATTGATGTAGAAGAACAGTTCTATGGCCCAGAAATTGCAGGCTAAAGGTAAATTTAATATTTTCGACTAAACATATATAATAAAATATCGTAAAGCAACTTTAAATGCGTTTTTCTCGAAACTACATTTTCAAAGTTGGAGTTGCACGAATATCAGAAATTATTCGTCTGATTTACTTAAAATTTACACAAAATCTTCTTTTTTGTATAATCTAATATCTCTCCACATACGTTTTGAATGTAAACCAATGTTTTGAATATAAACGCCTGTGTCTGGATCAACAAAATGTTATAAATGATTTACTATTTTATGTCGATATATTGAATCGATTTGACTATATGCTTTCCAACAATTGATGAATTATTGACCCAAGAGCGATGTATTTCTAGATGAGCTGTAATAATGTTTGTGCGTCACGGGATTTTGGTATGACAAACACTTTTTTTGTGTTGCGTATTATTCCGTCGAAAAGCCATTGTCCTTTTAACGAATCGTCCGCGATGATATTGTCGACGTCCAAACTTAGCCTCGTCGATTTCGACAATAATTTCTTCTCCGCCAATTTGATTTTAATTGTTTGTTAACTATATTGATTCATGAGATGAGAAGACAAATTGTTGTAATTGAATATTTATTAAAGTAGAGAATTTTTAAATAAGTATACAAGTTTTCTGTTTCAAAAATGCAAATATTTTACTTCAAAAACACAAATTTCCTACTTTGCAAACAATTGACATTGTTCCCCATTTATGTAGTTTCATCAAGTTATTAAATTGCATAAATTACCTCTCTGCAAAAGTTAGTCAATTGCTGTGATGTTATATTTAGTTCGTTTTCTAGGAATGTTTTCTAGGAATGTTTAAAGAGTATTTAACATTATATAATGATTAATCGACAAACTACATCAATATTTAAAGAATGATCCTAAAAATCGGTCGTTTTTAGGCCCTCGATTTTGGGACTGAACTATGCGCCAAATTTTATCTTATAATGAGACTTTAATTACAAAGAAGTTTCAAGTTGAACTAATAATTGTTTTCAGAGCTAAGAGAAGAGATGGAATCGGAGCGGATTATTCGAGAAATTTTTAGGGTTTTTTTTTTAGATATAGGTCGTGTTCCGATAGCTGTGTCGAAAATATTCTTTTTAGTTACAAGGTTGGTGTAGCGCTGTAACTAACATAGTTGATCTCTTACGGAACATAGCTATGTTAATTATAGCGCTACTAATCTTGTAACTAAAAAGAATATTTTCGACACAGCTATCGGAACACAACCACGATATTATACATATTATACGATATTATACATAAAAAAACATATAAAAAAGTTAGTCAATTATAAAACGTATAAAATTCAAATTTATCGATTACACTCTACGAGTCTCCAGAATGACTCCTGACTCCACGTTACCGATTGTTCTGTAATATCGATTTTTTTCATTACTGCGTGCGCATTCTTTTACTATAAATAGCACTATAAGGTTATGTTATAACGATAGTTATATCGATAAACACGATAATTACTAAATCGATAATGAAAATAAACGAAACTTGCGTTAAAAGTCATAGAATAGGATTGCTGATTGATCGTAATATTCGTAATTCATATTATTATTTTTCCAACAGATTCCAATTTTGGAAACTTTTTGAAATTTGATTTGCTTTTGCGAGTCGAAAAATTCATTTGGGAGAAAAGAATAAGTCCATGTTGCGGCCTTAAATAATTAAAAACATGAATATTTCTAATAAAAACTAATAAAAATTTGTGTAAGTGTAATCATTATTAATTATTAAAAATAATTTTGAAATATTTTTTAATAATATTATTATGAATGGAATATTGTACACAGTATTGAGAAGGTTACTTTATAAGTTATATTATAGAAAAATATTATAGTTATAATTGAAATTGTTGAATAATTATTGAATACAAAGTTATTTTTTTATATTATATTTTTATATTAAATTTTATATTATATTTTTGTTATTTGCTTTAATTTCGTATTATTTTCGTACTCCGTGTTTCTATAGTATACAAATATAAGATAATCTAAAAAATAATTTAAAGTAGTCTATAAAGTAACTTTGATTATGCATTATATTAGGTGTACAAATAAGTTTCCGTCGTTTTTTAATCAAAAATTAAGCATTTATTATGAAAGAACGATACATAATGTTTTATTGAAAGTATTGTCCAACGCTAACTACTTTTTCCCATCTTTCTGGTAGCATACGGATACCGCGTTAGAAGAACGCTTCATCTTTTGAGGCTATCCAATTATCGATCCAATTTTTGATATCTTCATATGATGTGAAGTGCTGCTCAGACAGGCCATGCGCCATCGATCGAAATAGATGGTAATCGGAAGGGGCAATGTCTGGTGAATACGGCGGGTGGGGTAGAACTTCCCAATTGAGTGTTTCCATATAGATTTTGACCGGCGCCGCAACATGTGGTCGAGCATTATCATGCAGGAGAATAATTTTGTCATGCCTGGAGTAGTAGTGAGCGCGTTTTTCCTTGAGTGCTCGGCTCAATCTCATCAATTGTGTTCGGTAGAGAACCTCAGTAATGGTTTCGTTCTGTTTGAGCAACTCATAATACACGACACCAAGCTGATCCCACCAAATACACAACATGAATTTTTTTCCATGAATATTCGGCTTGGCTGTCGATGTTGAAGCATGGCCAGATGATCTCCATGATTTCCTCTTCTTTGGGTTATCGTAGTGGATTCATTTTTCATCACCAGTGACTACACGATGTAAAAAACCCTTTCGTTTATGCCTGACAAACAGCATTTCACATATGAAAAATTGGCGCTCAACGTTTCTCGGCTTCAGTTCATATGGAACCCAATTCCCTTGCTTTTGAATCATTCCCAATGATTTCAAACGATGTGAAATTGCTTGTTGAGTCGCTCCTAATGTAAGTGCAAGTT